>NC_064876.1:6024169-6182948 GCF_943734665.1 Anopheles aquasalis | reverse complement strand
AACCCCGCCACTAGATTTTCGTCCTTGTCGATTTCCGATTCGGAGCTCGAAAGAACTTACCTGAACAACATACTTGTGCTACTATTCATTTCGATGGTTGAAAATCGCTGTCGATCGCAGTCGCTACTGGATTGAGTCAATGGTCTCCCCTTGCACAAAGAATCTTTGGTTTTGGATTAAGTGAGCAAACGAGAAGATGCTGCTCGTGTGCGCGAGTGGCCCCCTAAAGCACGAGACTCTGTGTGTGCTGTGCCTACCAACTAAGATTCCATGCTTTGAGGGTTTTCTATAAACGTAAATGCTATCGTTTGCCTGTTGAATGATCACATTACGATGCTCCCCAGGAAACCCCGCCACTAGATTTTCGTCCTTGTCGATTTCCGATTCGGAGCTCGAAAGAACTTACCTGAACAACATACTGTGCTACTATTCATTTCGATGGTTGAAAATCGCTGTCGATCGCAGTCGCTACTGGATTGAGTCATGGTCTCCCCTTGCACAAAGAATCTTTGGTTTTGGATTAAGTGAGCAAACGAGAAGATGCTGCTCGTGTGCGCGAGTGGCCCCCTAAAGCACGAGACTCTGTGTGTGTGTGCCTACCAACTAAGATTCCATGCTTTGAGGGTTTTCTATAAACGTAAATGCTATCGTTTGCCTGTTGAATGATCACATTACGATGCTCCCCAGAAACCCCGCCACTAGATTTTCGTCCTTGTCGATTTCCGATTCGGAGCTCGAAAGAACTTACCTGAACAACATACTTGTGCTACTATTCATTTCGATGGTTGAAAATCGCTGTCGATCGCAGTCGCTACTGGATTGAGTCATGGTCTCCCCTTGCACAAAGAATCTTTGGTTTTGGATTAAGTGAGCAACGAGAAGATGCTGCTCGTGTGCGCGAGTGGCCCCCCTAAAGCACGAGACTCTGTGTGTGTGTGCCTACCAACTAAGATTCCATGCTTTGAGGGTTTTCTATAAACGTAAATGCTATCGTTTGCCTGTTGAATGATCACATTACGATGCTCCCCAGGAAACCCCGCCACTAGATTTTCGTCCTTGTCGATTTCCGATTCGGAGCTCGAAAGAACTTACCTGAACAACATACTTGTGCTACTATTCATTTCGATGGTTGAAAATCGCTGTCGATCGCAGTCGCTACTGGATTGAGTCATGGTCTCCCCTTGCACAAAGAATCTTTGGTTTTGGATTAAGTGAGCAAACGAGAAGATGCTGCTCGTGTGCGCGAGTGGCCCCCTAAAGCACGAGACTCTGTGTGTGTGTGCCTACCAACTAAGATTCCATGCTTTGAGGGTTTTCTATAAACGTAAATGCTATCGTTTGCCTGTTGAATGATCACATTACGATGCTCCCCAGGAAACCCCGCCACTAGATTTTCGTCCTTGTCGATTTCCGATTCGTAGCTCGAAAGAACTTACCTGAACAACATACTTGTGCTACTATTCATTTCGATGGTTGAAAATCGCTGTCGATCGCAGTCGCTACTGGATTGAGTCATGGTCTCCCCTTGCACAAAGAATCTTTGGTTTTGGATTAAGTGAGCAAACGAGAAGATGCTGCTCGTGTGCGCGAGTGGCCCCCTAAAGCACGAGACTCTGTGTGTGTGTGCCTACCAACTAAGATTCCATGCTTTGAGGGTTTTCTATTAACGTAAATGCTATCGTTTGCCTGTTGAATGATCACATTACGATGCTCCCCAGGAAACCCCGCCACTAGATTTTCGTCCTTGTCGATTTCCGATTCGGAGCTCGAAAGAACTTACCTGAACAACATACTTGTGCTACTATTCATTTCGATGGTTGAAAATCGCTGTCGATCGCAGTCGCTACTGGATTGAGTCATGGTCTCCCCTTGCACAAAGAATCTTTGGTTTTGGATTAAGTGAGCAAACGAGAAGATGCTGCTCGTGTGCGCGAGTGGCCCCCTAAAGCACGAGACTCTGTGTGTGTGTGCCTACCAACTAAGATTCCATGCTTTGAGGGTTTTCTATAAACGTAAATGCTATCGTTTGCCTGTTGAATGATCACATTACGATGCTCCCCAGGAAACCCCGCCACTAGATTTTCGTCCTTGTCGATTTCCGATTCGGAGCTCGAAAGAACTTACCTGAACAACATACTTGTGCTACTATTCATTTCGATGGTTGAAAATCGCTGTCGATCGCAGTCGCTACTGGATTGAGTCATGGTCTCCCCTTGCACAAAGAATCTTTGGTTTTGGATTAAGTGAGCAAACGAGAAGATGCTGCTCGTGTGCGCGAGTGGCCCCCTAAAGCACGAGACTCTGTGTGTGTGTGCCTACCAACTAAGATTCCATGCTTTGAGGGTTTTCTATAAACGTAAATGCTATCGTTTGCCTGTTGAATGATCACATTACGATGCTCCCCAGGAAACCCCGCCACTAGATTTTCGTCCTTGTCGATTTCCGATTCGGAGCTCGAAAGAACTTACCTGAACAACATACTTGTGCTACTATTCATTTCGATGGTTGAAAATCGCTGTCGATCGCAGTCGCTACTGGATTGAGTCATGGTCTCCCCTTGCACAAAGAATCTTTGGTTTTGGATTAAGTGAGCAAACGAGAAGATGCTGCTCGTGTGCGCGAGTGGCCCCCTAAAGCACGAGACTCTGTGTGTGTGTGCCTACCAACTAAGATTCCATGCTTTGAGGGTTTTCTATTAACGTAAATGCTATCGTTTGCCTGTTGAATGATCACATTACGATGCTCCCCAGGAAACCCCGCCACTAGATTTTCGTCCTTGTCGATTTCCGATTCGGAGCTCGAAAGAACTTACCTGAACAACATACTTGTGCTACTATTCATTTCGATGGTTGAAAATCGCTGTCGATCGCAGTCGCTACTGGATTGAGTCATGGTCTCCCCTTGCACAAAGAATCTTTGGTTTTGGATTAAGTGAGCAAACGAGAAGATGCTGCTCGTGTGCGCGAGTGGCCCCCTAAAGCACGAGACTCTGTGTGTGTGTGCCTACCAACTAAGATTCCATGCTTTGAGGGTTTTCTATAAACGTAAATGCTATCGTTTGCCTGTTGAATGATCACATTACGATGCTCCCCAGGAAACCCCGCCACTAGATTTTCGTCCTTGTCGATTTCCGATTCGGAGCTCGAAAGAACTTACCTGAACAACATACTTGTGCTACTATTCATTTCGATGGTTGAAAATCGCTGTCGATCGCAGTCGCTACTGGATTGAGTCATGGTCTCCCCTTGCACAAAGAATCTTTGGTTTTGGATTAAGTGAGCAAACGAGAAGATGCTGCTCGTGTGCGCGAGTGGCCCCCTAAAGCACGAGACTCTGTGTGTGTGTGCCTACCAACTAAGATTCCATGCTTTGAGGGTTTTCTATAAACGTAAATGCTATCGTTTGCCTGTTGAATGATCACATTACGATGCTCCCCAGGAAACCCCGCCACTAGATTTTCGTCCTTGTCGATTTCCGATTCGGAGCTCGAAAGAACTTACCTGAACAACATACTTGTGCTACTATTCATTTCGATGGTTGAAAATCGCTGTCGATCGCAGTCGCTACTGGATTGAGTCATGGTCTCCCCTTGCACAAAGAATCTTTGGTTTTGGATTAAGTGAGCAAACGAGAAGATGCTGCTCGTGTGCGCGAGTGGCCCCCTAAAGCACGAGACTCTGTGTGTGTGTGCCTACCAACTAAGATTCCATGCTTTGAGGGTTTTCTATTAACGTAAATGCTATCGTTTGCCTGTTGAATGATCACATTACGATGCTCCCCAGGAAACCCCGCCACTAGATTTTCGTCCTTGTCGATTTCCGATTCGGAGCTCGAAAGAACTTACCTGAACAACATACTTGTGCTACTATTCATTTCGATGGTTGAAAATCGCTGTCGATCGCAGTCGCTACTGGATTGAGTCATGGTCTCCCCTTGCACAAAGAATCTTTGGTTTTGGATTAAGTGAGCAAACGAGAAGATGCTGCTCGTGTGCGCGAGTGGCCCCCTAAAGCACGAGACTCTGTGTGTGTGTGCCTACCAACTAAGATTCCATGCTTTGAGGGTTTTCTATAAACGTAAATGCTATCGTTTGCCTGTTGAATGATCACATTACGATGCTCCCCAGGAAACCCCGCCACTAGATTTTCGTCCTTGTCGATTTCCGATTCGGAGCTCGAAAGAACTTACCTGAACAACATACTTGTGCTACTATTCATTTCGATGGTTGAAAATCGCTGTCGATCGCAGTCGCTACTGGATTGAGTCATGGTCTCCCCTTGCACAAAGAATCTTTGGTTTTGGATTAAGTGAGCAAACGAGAAGATGCTGCTCGTGTGCGCGAGTGGCCCCCTAAAGCACGAGACTCTGTGTGTGTGTGCCTACCAACTAAGATTCCATGCTTTGAGGGTTTTCTATAAACGTAAATGCTATCGTTTGCCTGTTGAATGATCACATTACGATGCTCCCCAGGAAACCCCGCCACTAGATTTTCGTCCTTGTCGATTTCCGATTCGGAGCTCGAAAGAACTTACCTGAACAACATACTTGTGCTACTATTCATTTCGATGGTTGAAAATCGCTGTCGATCGCAGTCGCTACTGGATTGAGTCATGGTCTCCCCTTGCACAAAGAATCTTTGGTTTTGGATTAAGTGAGCAAACGAGAAGATGCTGCTCGTGTGCGCGAGTGGCCCCCTAAAGCACGAGACTCTGTGTGTGTGTGCCTACCAACTAAGATTCCATGCTTTGAGGGTTTTCTATTAACGTAAATGCTATCGTTTGCCTGTTGAATGATCACATTACGATGCTCCCCAGGAAACCCCGCCACTAGATTTTCGTCCTTGTCGATTTCCGATTCGGAGCTCGAAAGAACTTACCTGAACAACATACTTGTGCTACTATTCATTTCGATGGTTGAAAATCGCTGTCGATCGCAGTCGCTACTGGATTGAGTCATGGTCTCCCCTTGCACAAAGAATCTTTGGTTTTGGATTAAGTGAGCAAACGAGAAGATGCTGCTCGTGTGCGCGAGTGGCCCCCTAAAGCACGAGACTCTGTGTGTGTGTGCCTACCAACTAAGATTCCATGCTTTGAGGGTTTTCTATAAACGTAAATGCTATCGTTTGCCTGTTGAATGATCACATTACGATGCTCCCCAGGAAACCCCGCCACTAGATTTTCGTCCTTGTCGATTTCCGATTCGGAGCTCGAAAGAACTTACCTGAACAACATACTTGTGCTACTATTCATTTCGATGGTTGAAAATCGCTGTCGATCGCAGTCGCTACTGGATTGAGTCATGGTCTCCCCTTGCTCAAAGAATCTTTGGTTTTGGATTAAGTGAGCAAACGAGAAGATGCTGCTCGTGTGCGCGAGTGGCCCCCTAAAGCACGAGACTCTGTGTGTGTGTGCCTACCAACTAAGATTCCATGCTTTGAGGGTTTTCTATTAACGTAAATGCTATCGTTTGCCTGTTGAATGATCACATTACGATGCTCCCCAGGAAACCCCGCCACTAGATTTTCGTCCTTGTCGATTTCCGATTCGGAGCTCGAAAGAACTTACCTGAACAACATACTTGTGCTACTATTCATTTCGATGGTTGAAAATCGCTGTCGATCGCAGTCGCTACTGGATTGAGTCATGGTCTCCCCTTGCACAAAGAATCTTTGGTTTTGGATTAAGTGAGCAAACGAGAAGATGCTGCTCGTGTGCGCGAGTGGCCCCCTAAAGCACGAGACTCTGTGTGTGTGTGCCTACCAACTAAGATTCCATGCTTTGAGGGTTTTCTATTAACGTAAATGCTATCGTTTGCCTGTTGAATGATCACATTACGATGCTCCCCAGGAAACCCCGCCACTAGATTTTCGTCCTTGTCGATTTCCGATTCGGAGCTCGAAAGAACTTACCTGAACAACATACTTGTGCTACTATTCATTTCGATGGTTGAAAATCGCTGTCGATCGCAGTCGCTACTGGATTGAGTCATGGTCTCCCCTTGCTCAAAGAATCTTTGGTTTTGGATTAAGTGAGCAAACGAGAAGATGCTGCTCGTGTGCGCGAGTGGCCCCCTAAAGCACGAGACTCTGTGTGTGTGTGCCTACCAACTAAGATTCCATGCTTTGAGGGTTTTCTATTAACGTAAATGCTATCGTTTGCCTGTTGAATGATCACATTACGATGCTCCCCAGGAAACCCCGCCACTAGATTTTCGTCCTTGTCGATTTCCGATTCGGAGCTCGAAAGAACTTACCTGAACAACATACTTGTGCTACTATTCATTTCGATGGTTGAAAATCGCTGTCGATCGCAGTCGCTACTGGATTGAGTCATGGTCTCCCCTTGCTCAAAGAATCTTTGGTTTTGGATTAAGTGAGCAAACGAGAAGATGCTGCTCGTGTGCGCGAGTGGCCCCCTAAAGCACGAGACTCTGTGTGTGTGTGCCTACCAACTAAGATTCCATGCTTTGAGGGTTTTCTATTAACGTAAATGCTATCGTTTGCCTGTTGAATGATCACATTACGATGCTCCCCAGGAAACCCCGCCACTAGATTTTCGTCCTTGTCGATTTCCGATTCGGAGCTCGAAAGAACTTACCTGAACAACATACTTGTGCTACTATTCATTTCGATGGTTGAAAATCGCTGTCGATCGCAGTCGCTACTGGATTGAGTCATGGTCTCCCCTTGCACAAAGAATCTTTGGTTTTGGATTAAGTGAGCAAACGAGAAGATGCTGCTCGTGTGCGCGAGTGGCCCCCTAAAGCACGAGACTCTGTGTGTGTGTGCCTACCAACTAAGATTCCATGCTTTGAGGGTTTTCTATTAACGTAAATGCTATCGTTTGCCTGTTGAATGATCACATTACGATGCTCCCCAGGAAACCCCGCCACTAGATTTTCGTCCTTGTCGATTTCCGATTCGGAGCTCGAAAGAACTTACCTGAACAACATACTTGTGCTACTATTCATTTCGATGGTTGAAAATCGCTGTCGATCGCAGTCGCTACTGGATTGAGTCATGGTCTCCCCTTGCACAAAGAATCTTTGGTTTTGGATTAAGTGAGCAAACGAGAAGATGCTGCTCGTGTGCGCGAGTGGCCCCCTAAAGCACGAGACTCTGTGTGTGTGTGCCTACCAACTAAGATTCCATGCTTTGAGGGTTTTCTATTAACGTAAATGCTATCGTTTGCCTGTTGAATGATCACATTACGATGCTCCCCAGGAAACCCCGCCACTAGATTTTCGTCCTTGTCGATTTCCGATTCGGAGCTCGAAAGAACTTACCTGAACAACATACTTGTGCTACTATTCATTTCGATGGTTGAAAATCGCTGTCGATCGCAGTCGCTACTGGATTGAGTCATGGTCTCCCCTTGCACAAAGAATCTTTGGTTTTGGATTAAGTGAGCAAACGAGAAGATGCTGCTCGTGTGCGCGAGTGGCCCCCTAAAGCACGAGACTCTGTGTGTGTGTGCCTACCAACTAAGATTCCATGCTTTGAGGGTTTTCTATTAACGTAAATGCTATCGTTTGCCTGTTGAATGATCACATTACGATGCTCCCCAGGAAACCCCGCCACTAGATTTTCGTCCTTGTCGATTTCCGATTCGGAGCTCGAAAGAACTTACCTGAACAACATACTTGTGCTACTATTCATTTCGATGGTTGAAAATCGCTGTCGATCGCAGTCGCTACTGGATTGAGTCATGGTCTCCCCTTGCTCAAAGAATCTTTGGTTTTGGATTAAGTGAGCAAACGAGAAGATGCTGCTCGTGTGCGCGAGTGGCCCCCTAAAGCACGAGACTCTGTGTGTGTGTGCCTACCAACTAAGATTCCATGCTTTGAGGGTTTTCTATTAACGTAAATGCTATCGTTTGCCTGTTGAATGATCACATTACGATGCTCCCCAGGAAACCCCGCCACTAGATTTTCGTCCTTGTCGATTTCCGATTCGGAGCTCGAAAGAACTTACCTGAACAACATACTTGTGCTACTATTCATTTCGATGGTTGAAAATCGCTGTCGATCGCAGTCGCTACTGGATTGAGTCATGGTCTCCCCTTGCACAAAGAATCTTTGGTTTTGGATTAAGTGAGCAAACGAGAAGATGCTGCTCGTGTGCGCGAGTGGCCCCCTAAAGCACGAGACTCTGTGTGTGTGTGCCTACCAACTAAGATTCCATGCTTTGAGGGTTTTCTATAAACGTAAATGCTATCGTTTGCCTGTTGAATGATCACATTACGATGCTCCCCAGGAAACCCCGCCACTAGATTTTCGTCCTTGTCGATTTCCGATTCGGAGCTCGAAAGAACTTACCTGAACAACATACTTGTGCTACTATTCATTTCGATGGTTGAAAATCGCTGTCGATCGCAGTCGCTACTGGATTGAGTCATGGTCTCCCCTTGCACAAAGAATCTTTGGTTTTGGATTAAGTGAGCAAACGAGAAGATGCTGCTCGTGTGCGCGAGTGGCCCCCTAAAGCACGAGACTCTGTGTGTGTGTGCCTACCAACTAAGATTCCATGCTTTGAGGGTTTTCTATAAACGTAAATGCTATCGTTTGCCTGTTGAATGATCACATTACGATGCTCCCCAGGAAACCCCGCCACTAGATTTTCGTCCTTGTCGATTTCCGATTCGGAGCTCGAAAGAACTTACCTGAACAACATACTTGTGCTACTATTCATTTCGATGGTTGAAAATCGCTGTCGATCGCAGTCGCTACTGGATTGAGTCATGGTCTCCCCTTGCACAAAGAATCTTTGGTTTTGGATTAAGTGAGCAAACGAGAAGATGCTGCTCGTGTGCGCGAGTGGCCCCCTAAAGCACGAGACTCTGTGTGTGTGTGCCTACCAACTAAGATTCCATGCTTTGAGGGTTTTCTATTAACGTAAATGCTATCGTTTGCCTGTTGAATGATCACATTACGATGCTCCCCAGGAAACCCCGCCACTAGATTTTCGTCCTTGTCGATTTCCGATTCGGAGCTCGAAAGAACTTACCTGAACAACATACTTGTGCTACTATTCATTTCGATGGTTGAAAATCGCTGTCGATCGCAGTCGCTACTGGATTGAGTCATGGTCTCCCCTTGCACAAAGAATCTTTGGTTTTGGATTAAGTGAGCAAACGAGAAGATGCTGCTCGTGTGCGCGAGTGGCCCCCTAAAGCACGAGACTCTGTGTGTGTGTGCCTACCAACTAAGATTCCATGCTTTGAGGGTTTTCTATAAACGTAAATGCTATCGTTTGCCTGTTGAATGATCACATTACGATGCTCCCCAGGAAACCCCGCCACTAGATTTTCGTCCTTGTCGATTTCCGATTCGGAGCTCGAAAGAACTTACCTGAACAACATACTTGTGCTACTATTCATTTCGATGGTTGAAAATCGCTGTCGATCGCAGTCGCTACTGGATTGAGTCATGGTCTCCCCTTGCACAAAGAATCTTTGGTTTTGGATTAAGTGAGCAAACGAGAAGATGCTGCTCGTGTGCGCGAGTGGCCCCCTAAAGCACGAGACTCTGTGTGTGTGTGCCTACCAACTAAGATTCCATGCTTTGAGGGTTTTCTATAAACGTAAATGCTATCGTTTGCCTGTTGAATGATCACATTACGATGCTCCCCAGGAAACCCCGCCACTAGATTTTCGTCCTTGTCGATTTCCGATTCGGAGCTCGAAAGAACTTACCTGAACAACATACTTGTGCTACTATTCATTTCGATGGTTGAAAATCGCTGTCGATCGCAGTCGCTACTGGATTGAGTCATGGTCTCCCCTTGCACAAAGAATCTTTGGTTTTGGATTAAGTGAGCAAACGAGAAGATGCTGCTCGTGTGCGCGAGTGGCCCCCTAAAGCACGAGACTCTGTGTGTGTGTGCCTACCAACTAAGATTCCATGCTTTGAGGGTTTTCTATAAACGTAAATGCTATCGTTTGCCTGTTGAATGATCACATTACGATGCTCCCCAGGAAACCCCGCCACTAGATTTTCGTCCTTGTCGATTTCCGATTCGGAGCTCGAAAGAACTTACCTGAACAACATACTTGTGCTACTATTCATTTCGATGGTTGAAAATCGCTGTCGATCGCAGTCGCTACTGGATTGAGTCATGGTCTCCCCTTGCACAAAGAATCTTTGGTTTTGGATTAAGTGAGCAAACGAGAAGATGCTGCTCGTGTGCGCGAGTGGCCCCCTAAAGCACGAGACTCTGTGTGTGTGTGCCTACCAACTAAGATTCCATGCTTTGAGGGTTTTCTATAAACGTAAATGCTATCGTTTGCCTGTTGAATGATCACATTACGATGCTCCCCAGGAAACCCCGCCACTAGATTTTCGTCCTTGTCGATTTCCGATTCGGAGCTCGAAAGAACTTACCTGAACAACATACTTGTGCTACTATTCATTTCGATGGTTGAAAATCGCTGTCGATCGCAGTCGCTACTGGATTGAGTCATGGTCTCCCCTTGCACAAAGAATCTTTGGTTTTGGATTAAGTGAGCAAACGAGAAGATGCTGCTCGTGTGCGCGAGTGGCCCCCTAAAGCACGAGACTCTGTGTGTGTGTGCCTACCAACTAAGATTCCATGCTTTGAGGGTTTTCTATAAACGTAAATGCTATCGTTTGCCTGTTGAATGATCACATTACGATGCTCCCCAGGAAACCCCGCCACTAGATTTTCGTCCTTGTCGATTTCCGATTCGGAGCTCGAAAGAACTTACCTGAACAACATACTTGTGCTACTATTCATTTCGATGGTTGAAAATCGCTGTCGATCGCAGTCGCTACTGGATTGAGTCATGGTCTCCCCTTGCACAAAGAATCTTTGGTTTTGGATTAAGTGAGCAAACGAGAAGATGCTGCTCGTGTGCGCGAGTGGCCCCCTAAAGCACGAGACTCTGTGTGTGTGTGCCTACCAACTAAGATTCCATGCTTTGAGGGTTTTCTATAAACGTAAATGCTATCGTTTGCCTGTTGAATGATCACATTACGATGCTCCCCAGGAAACCCCGCCACTAGATTTTCGTCCTTGTCGATTTCCGATTCGGAGCTCGAAAGAACTTACCTGAACAACATACTTGTGCTACTATTCATTTCGATGGTTGAAAATCGCTGTCGATCGCAGTCGCTACTGGATTGAGTCATGGTCTCCCCTTGCACAAAGAATCTTTGGTTTTGGATTAAGTGAGCAAACGAGAAGATGCTGCTCGTGTGCGCGAGTGGCCCCCTAAAGCACGAGACTCTGTGTGTGTGTGCCTACCAACTAAGATTCCATGCTTTGAGGGTTTTCTATAAACGTAAATGCTATCGTTTGCCTGTTGAATGATCACATTACGATGCTCCCCAGGAAACCCCGCCACTAGATTTTCGTCCTTGTCGATTTCCGATTCGGAGCTCGAAAGAACTTACCTGAACAACATACTTGTGCTACTATTCATTTCGATGGTTGAAAATCGCTGTCGATCGCAGTCGCTACTGGATTGAGTCATGGTCTCCCCTTGCACAAAGAATCTTTGGTTTTGGATTAAGTGAGCAAACGAGAAGATGCTGCTCGTGTGCGCGAGTGGCCCCCTAAAGCACGAGACTCTGTGTGTGTGTGCCTACCAACTAAGATTCCATGCTTTGAGGGTTTTCTATAAACGTAAATGCTATCGTTTGCCTGTTGAATGATCACATTACGATGCTCCCCAGGAAACCCCGCCACTAGATTTTCGTCCTTGTCGATTTCCGATTCGGAGCTCGAAAGAACTTACCTGAACAACATACTTGTGCTACTATTCATTTCGATGGTTGAAAATCGCTGTCGATCGCAGTCGCTACTGGATTGAGTCATGGTCTCCCCTTGCACAAAGAATCTTTGGTTTTGGATTAAGTGAGCAAACGAGAAGATGCTGCTCGTGTGCGCGAGTGGCCCCCTAAAGCACGAGACTCTGTGTGTGTGTGCCTACCAACTAAGATTCCATGCTTTGAGGGTTTTCTATTAACGTAAATGCTATCGTTTGCCTGTTGAATGATCACATTACGATGCTCCCCAGGAAACCCCGCCACTAGATTTTCGTCCTTGTCGATTTCCGATTCGGAGCTCGAAAGAACTTACCTGAACAACATACTTGTGCTACTATTCATTTCGATGGTTGAAAATCGCTGTCGATCGCAGTCGCTACTGGATTGAGTCATGGTCTCCCCTTGCACAAAGAATCTTTGGTTTTGGATTAAGTGAGCAAACGAGAAGATGCTGCTCGTGTGCGCGAGTGGCCCCCTAAAGCACGAGACTCTGTGTGTGTGTGCCTACCAACTAAGATTCCATGCTTTGAGGGTTTTCTATAAACGTAAATGCTATCGTTTGCCTGTTGAATGATCACATTACGATGCTCCCCAGGAAACCCCGCCACTAGATTTTCGTCCTTGTCGATTTCCGATTCGGAGCTCGAAAGAACTTACCTGAACAACATACTTGTGCTACTATTCATTTCGATGGTTGAAAATCGCTGTCGATCGCAGTCGCTACTGGATTGAGTCATGGTCTCCCCTTGCACAAAGAATCTTTGGTTTTGGATTAAGTGAGCAAACGAGAAGATGCTGCTCGTGTGCGCGAGTGGCCCCCTAAAGCACGAGACTCTGTGTGTGTGTGCCTACCAACTAAGATTCCATGCTTTGAGGGTTTTCTATTAACGTAAATGCTATCGTTTGCCTGTTGAATGATCACATTACGATGCTCCCCAGGAAACCCCGCCACTAGATTTTCGTCCTTGTAGATTTCCGAGTCGTAGCTCGAAAGAACTTATCTGAACAACATACTTGTGCTACTACTCATTTCGATGGTTGAAAATCGCTGTCGATCGCAGTCGCTACTGGATTGAGTCATGGTCTCCCCTTGCTCAAAGAATCTTTGATTTTGGATTAAGTGAGCAAACGAGAAGATGCTGCTCGTGTGCGCGAGTGGCCCCCTAAAGCACGAGACTCTGTGTGTGTGTGCCTACCAACTAAGATTCCATGCTTTGAGGGTTTTCTATAAACGTAAATGCTATCGTTTGCCTGTTGAATGATCACATTACGATGCTCCCCAGGAAACCCCGCCACTAGATTTTCGTCCTTGTCGATTTCCGATTCGGAGCTCGAAAGAACTTACCTGAACAACATACTTGTGCTACTATTCATTTCGATGGTTGAAAATCGCTGTCGATCGCAGTCGCTACTGGATTGAGTCATGGTCTCCCCTTGCACAAAGAATCTTTGGTTTTGGATTAAGTGAGCAAACGAGAAGATGCTGCTCGTGTGCGCGAGTGGCCCCCTAAAGCACGAGACTCTGTGTGTGTGTGCCTACCAACTAAGATTCCATGCTTTGAGGGTTTTCTATAAACGTAAATGCTATCGTTTGCCTGTTGAATGATCACATTACGATGCTCCCCAGGAAACCCCGCCACTAGATTTTCGTCCTTGTCGATTTCCGATTCGGAGCTCGAAAGAACTTACCTGAACAACATACTTGTGCTACTATTCATTTCGATGGTTGAAAATCGCTGTCGATCGCAGTCGCTACTGGATTGAGTCATGGTCTCCCCTTGCACAAAGAATCTTTGGTTTTGGATTAAGTGAGCAAACGAGAAGATGCTGCTCGTGTGCGCGAGTGGCCCCCTAAAGCACGAGACTCTGTGTGTGTGTGCCTACCAACTAAGATTCCATGCTTTGAGGGTTTTCTATTAACGTAAATGCTATCGTTTGCCTGTTGAATGATCACATTACGATGCTCCCCAGGAAACCCCGCCACTAGATTTTCGTCCTTGTAGATTTCCGAGTCGTAGCTCGAAAGAACTTATCTGAACAACATACTTGTGCTACTACTCATTTCGATGGTTGAAAATCGCTGTCGATCGCAGTCGCTACTGGATTGAGTCATGGTCTCTCCTTGCTCAAAGAATCTTTGATTTTGGATTAAGTGAGCAAACGAGAAGATGCTGCTCGTGTGCGCGAGTGGCCCCCTAAAGCACGAGACTCTGTGTGTGTGTGCCTACCAACTAAGATTCCATGCTTTGAGGGTTTTCTATAAACGTAAATGCTATCGTTTGCCTGTTGAATGATCACATTACGATGCTCCCCAGGAAACCCCGCCACTAGATTTTCGTCCTTGTCGATTTCCGATTCGGAGCTCGAAAGAACTTACCTGAACAACATACTTGTGCTACTATTCATTTCGATGGTTGAAAATCGCTGTCGATCGCAGTCGCTACTGGATTGAGTCATGGTCTCCCCTTGCACAAAGAATCTTTGGTTTTGGATTAAGTGAGCAAACGAGAAGATGCTGCTCGTGTGCGCGAGTGGCCCCCTAAAGCACGAGACTCTGTGTGTGTGTGCCTACCAACTAAGATTCCATGCTTTGAGGGTTTTCTATAAACGTAAATGCTATCGTTTGCCTGTTGAATGATCACATTACGATGCTCCCCAGGAAACCCCGCCACTAGATTTTCGTCCTTGTCGATTTCCGATTCGGAGCTCGAAAGAACTTACCTGAACAACATACTTGTGCTACTATTCATTTCGATGGTTGAAAATCGCTGTCGATCGCAGTCGCTACTGGATTGAGTCATGGTCTCCCCTTGCACAAAGAATCTTTGGTTTTGGATTAAGTGAGCAAACGAGAAGATGCTGCTCGTGTGCGCGAGTGGCCCCCTAAAGCACGAGACTCTGTGTGTGTGTGCCTACCAACTAAGATTCCATGCTTTGAGGGTTTTCTATAAACGTAAATGCTATCGTTTGCCTGTTGAATGATCACATTACGATGCTCCCCAGGAAACCCCGCCACTAGATTTTCGTCCTTGTCGATTTCCGATTCGGAGCTCGAAAGAACTTACCTGAACAACATACTTGTGCTACTATTCATTTCGATGGTTGAAAATCGCTGTCGATCGCAGTCGCTACTGGATTGAGTCATGGTCTCCCCTTGCACAAAGAATCTTTGGTTTTGGATTAAGTGAGCAAACGAGAAGATGCTGCTCGTGTGCGCGAGTGGCCCCCTAAAGCACGAGACTCTGTGTGTGTGTGCCTACCAACTAAGATTCCATGCTTTGAGGGTTTTCTATAAACGTAAATGCTATCGTTTGCCTGTTGAATGATCACATTACGATGCTCCCCAGGAAACCCCGCCACTAGATTTTCGTCCTTGTCGATTTCCGATTCGGAGCTCGAAAGAACTTACCTGAACAACATACTTGTGCTACTATTCATTTCGATGGTTGAAAATCGCTGTCGATCGCAGTCGCTACTGGATTGAGTCATGGTCTCCCCTTGCACAAAGAATCTTTGGTTTTGGATTAAGTGAGCAAACGAGAAGATGCTGCTCGTGTGCGCGAGTGGCCCCCTAAAGCACGAGACTCTGTGTGTGTGTGCCTACCAACTAAGATTCCATGCTTTGAGGGTTTTCTATAAACGTAAATGCTATCGTTTGCCTGTTGAATGATCACATTACGATGCTCCCCAGGAAACCCCGCCACTAGATTTTCGTCCTTGTCGATTTCCGATTCGGAGCTCGAAAGAACTTACCTGAACAACATACTTGTGCTACTATTCATTTCGATGGTTGAAAATCGCTGTCGATCGCAGTCGCTACTGGATTGAGTCATGGTCTCCCCTTGCACAAAGAATCTTTGGTTTTGGATTAAGTGAGCAAACGAGAAGATGCTGCTCGTGTGCGCGAGTGGCCCCCTAAAGCACGAGACTCTGTGTGTGTGTGCCTACCAACTAAGATTCCATGCTTTGAGGGTTTTCTATTAACGTAAATGCTATCGTTTGCCTGTTGAATGATCACATTACGATGCTCCCCAGGAAACCCCGCCACTAGATTTTCGTCCTTGTCGATTTCCGATTCGGAGCTCGAAAGAACTTACCTGAACAACATACTTGTGCTACTATTCATTTCGATGGTTGAAAATCGCTGTCGATCGCAGTCGCTACTGGATTGAGTCATGGTCTCCCCTTGCACAAAGAATCTTTGGTTTTGGATTAAGTGAGCAAACGAGAAGATGCTGCTCGTGTGCGCGAGTGGCCCCCTAAAGCACGAGACTCTGTGTGTGTGTGCCTACCAACTAAGATTCCATGCTTTGAGGGTTTTCTATTAACGTAAATGCTATCGTTTGCCTGTTGAATGATCACATTACGATGCTCCCCAGGAAACCCCGCCACTAGATTTTCGTCCTTGTAGATTTCCGAGTCGTAGCTCGAAAGAACTTATCTGAACAACATACTTGTGCTACTACTCATTTCGATGGTTGAAAATCGCTGTCGATCGCAGTCGCTACTGGATTGAGTCATGGTCTCCCCTTGCTCAAAGAATCTTTGATTTTGGATTAAGTGAGCAAACGAGAAGATGCTGCTCGTGTGCGCGAGTGGCCCCCTAAAGCACGAGACTCTGTGTGTGTGTGCCTACCAACTAAGATTCCATGCTTTGAGGGTTTTCTATAAACGTAAATGCTATCGTTTGCCTGTTAAATGATCACATTACGATGCTCCCCAGGAAACCCCGCCACTAGATTTTCGTCCTTGTCGATTTCCGATTCGGAGCTCGAAAGAACTTACCTGAACAACATACTTGTGCTACTATTCATTTCGATGGTTGAAAATCGCTGTCGATCGCAGTCGCTACTGGATTGAGTCATGGTCTCCCCTTGCACAAAGAATCTTTGGTTTTGGATTAAGTGAGCAAACGAGAAGATGCTGCTCGTGTGCGCGAGTGGCCCCCTAAAGCACGAGACTCTGTGTGTGTGTGCCTACCAACTAAGATTCCATGCTTTGAGGGTTTTCTATTAACGTAAATGCTATCGTTTGCCTGTTGAATGATCACATTACGATGCTCCCCAGGAAACCCCGCCACTAGATTTTCGTCCTTGTAGATTTCCGAGTCGTAGCTCGAAAGAACTTATCTGAACAACATACTTGTGCTACTACTCATTTCGATGGTTGAAAATCGCTGTCGATCGCAGTCGCTACTGGATTGAGTCATGGTCTCTCCTTGCTCAAAGAATCTTTGATTTTGGATTAAGTGAGCAAACGAGAAGATGCTGCTTGTGCGCGCGAGTGGCCCCCTAAAGCACGAGACTCTGTGTGTGTGTGCCTACCAACTAAGATTCCATGCTTTGAGGGTTTTCTATAAACGTAAATGCTATCGTTTGCCTGTTGAATGATCACATTACGATGCTCCCCAGGAAACCCCGCCACTAGATTTTCGTCCTTGTCGATTTCCGATTCGGAGCTCGAAAGAACTTACCTGAACAACATACTTGTGCTACTATTCATTTCGATGGTTGAAAATCGCTGTCGATCGCAGTCGCTACTGGATTGAGTCATGGTCTCCCCTTGCACAAAGAATCTTTGGTTTTGGATTAAGTGAGCAAACGAGAAGATGCTGCTCGTGTGCGCGAGTGGCCCCCTAAAGCACGAGACTCTGTGTGTGTGTGCCTACCAACTAAGATTCCATGCTTTGAGGGTTTTCTATAAACGTAAATGCTATCGTTTGCCTGTTGAATGATCACATTACGATGCTCCCCAGGAAACCCCGCCACTAGATTTTCGTCCTTGTCGATTTCCGATTCGGAGCTCGAAAGAACTTACCTGAACAACATACTTGTGCTACTATTCATTTCGATGGTTGAAAATCGCTGTCGATCGCAGTCGCTACTGGATTGAGTCATGGTCTCCCCTTGCACAAAGAATCTTTGGTTTTGGATTAAGTGAGCAAACGAGAAGATGCTGCTCGTGTGCGCGAGTGGCCCCCTAAAGCACGAGACTCTGTGTGTGTGTGCCTACCAACTAAGATTCCATGCTTTGAGGGTTTTCTATAAACGTAAATGCTATCGTTTGCCTGTTGAATGATCACATTACGATGCTCCCCAGGAAACCCCGCCACTAGATTTTCGTCCTTGTCGATTTCCGATTCGGAGCTCGAAAGAACTTACCTGAACAACATACTTGTGCTACTATTCATTTCGATGGTTGAAAATCGCTGTCGATCGCAGTCGCTACTGGATTGAGTCATGGTCTCCCCTTGCACAAAGAATCTTTGGTTTTGGATTAAGTGAGCAAACGAGAAGATGCTGCTCGTGTGCGCGAGTGGCCCCCTAAAGCACGAGACTCTGTGTGTGTGTGCCTACCAACTAAGATTCCATGCTTTGAGGGTTTTCTATAAACGTAAATGCTATCGTTTGCCTGTTGAATGATCACATTACGATGCTCCCCAGGAAACCCCGCCACTAGATTTTCGTCCTTGTCGATTTCCGATTCGGAGCTCGAAAGAACTTACCTGAACAACATACTTGTGCTACTATTCATTTCGATGGTTGAAAATCGCTGTCGATCGCAGTCGCTACTGGATTGAGTCATGGTCTCCCCTTGCACAAAGAATCTTTGGTTTTGGATTAAGTGAGCAAACGAGAAGATGCTGCTCGTGTGCGCGAGTGGCCCCCTAAAGCACGAGACTCTGTGTGTGTGTGCCTACCAACTAAGATTCCATGCTTTGAGGGTTTTCTATAAACGTAAATGCTATCGTTTGCCTGTTGAATGATCACATTACGATGCTCCCCAGGAAACCCCGCCACTAGATTTTCGTCCTTGTCGATTTCCGATTCGGAGCTCGAAAGAACTTACCTGAACAACATACTTGTGCTACTATTCATTTCGATGGTTGAAAATCGCTGTCGATCGCAGTCGCTACTGGATTGAGTCATGGTCTCCCCTTGCACAAAGAATCTTTGGTTTTGGATTAAGTGAGCAAACGAGAAGATGCTGCTCGTGTGCGCGAGTGGCCCCCTAAAGCACGAGACTCTGTGTGTGTGTGCCTACCAACTAAGATTCCATGCTTTGAGGGTTTTCTATAAACGTAAATGCTATCGTTTGCCTGTTGAATGATCACATTACGATGCTCCCCAGGAAACCCCGCCACTAGATTTTCGTCCTTGTCGATTTCCGATTCGGAGCTCGAAAGAACTTACCTGAACAACATACTTGTGCTACTATTCATTTCGATGGTTGAAAATCGCTGTCGATCGCAGTCGCTACTGGATTGAGTCATGGTCTCCCCTTGCACAAAGAATCTTTGGTTTTGGATTAAGTGAGCAAACGAGAAGATGCTGCTCGTGTGCGCGAGTGGCCCCCTAAAGCACGAGACTCTGTGTGTGTGTGCCTACCAACTAAGATTCCATGCTTTGAGGGTTTTCTATTAACGTAAATGCTATCGTTTGCCTGTTGAATGATCACATTACGATGCTCCCCAGGAAACCCCGCCACTAGATTTTCGTCCTTGTCGATTTCCGATTCGGAGCTCGAAAGAACTTACCTGAACAACATACTTGTGCTACTATTCATTTCGATGGTTGAAAATCGCTGTCGATCGCAGTCGCTACTGGATTGAGTCATGGTCTCCCCTTGCACAAAGAATCTTTGGTTTTGGATTAAGTGAGCAAACGAGAAGATGCTGCTCGTGTGCGCGAGTGGCCCCCTAAAGCACGAGACTCTGTGTGTGTGTGCCTACCAACTAAGATTCCATGCTTTGAGGGTTTTCTATAAACGTAAATGCTATCGTTTGCCTGTTGAATGATCACATTACGATGCTCCCCAGGAAACCCCGCCACTAGATTTTCGTCCTTGTCGATTTCCGATTCGGAGCTCGAAAGAACTTACCTGAACAACATACTTGTGCTACTATTCATTTCGATGGTTGAAAATCGCTGTCGATCGCAGTCGCTACTGGATTGAGTCATGGTCTCCCCTTGCACAAAGAATCTTTGGTTTTGGATTAAGTGAGCAAACGAGAAGATGCTGCTCGTGTGCGCGAGTGGCCCCCTAAAGCACGAGACTCTGTGTGTGTGTGCCTACCAACTAAGATTCCATGCTTTGAGGGTTTTCTATAAACGTAAATGCTATCGTTTGCCTGTTGAATGATCACATTACGATGCTCCCCAGGAAACCCCGCCACTAGATTTTCGTCCTTGTCGATTTCCGATTCGGAGCTCGAAAGAACTTACCTGAACAACATACTTGTGCTACTATTCATTTCGATGGTTGAAAATCGCTGTCGATCGCAGTCGCTACTGGATTGAGTCATGGTCTCCCCTTGCACAAAGAATCTTTGGTTTTGGATTAAGTGAGCAAACGAGAAGATGCTGCTCGTGTGCGCGAGTGGCCCCCTAAAGCACGAGACTCTGTGTGTGTGTGCCTACCAACTAAGATTCCATGCTTTGAGGGTTTTCTATAAACGTAAATGCTATCGTTTGCCTGTTGAATGATCACATTACGATGCTCCCCAGGAAACCCCGCCACTAGATTTTCGTCCTTGTCGATTTCCGATTCGGAGCTCGAAAGAACTTACCTGAACAACATACTTGTGCTACTATTCATTTCGATGGTTGAAAATCGCTGTCGATCGCAGTCGCTACTGGATTGAGTCATGGTCTCCCCTTGCACAAAGAATCTTTGGTTTTGGATTAAGTGAGCAAACGAGAAGATGCTGCTCGTGTGCGCGAGTGGCCCCCTAAAGCACGAGACTCTGTGTGTGTGTGCCTACCAACTAAGATTCCATGCTTTGAGGGTTTTCTATAAACGTAAATGCTATCGTTTGCCTGTTGAATGATCACATTACGATGCTCCCCAGGAAACCCCGCCACTAGATTTTCGTCCTTGTCGATTTCCGATTCGGAGCTCGAAAGAACTTACCTGAACAACATACTTGTGCTACTATTCATTTCGATGGTTGAAAATCGCTGTCGATCGCAGTCGCTACTGGATTGAGTCATGGTCTCCCCTTGCACAAAGAATCTTTGGTTTTGGATTAAGTGAGCAAACGAGAAGATGCTGCTCGTGTGCGCGAGTGGCCCCCTAAAGCACGAGACTCTGTGTGTGTGTGCCTACCAACTAAGATTCCATGCTTTGAGGGTTTTCTATAAACGTAAATGCTATCGTTTGCCTGTTGAATGATCACATTACGATGCTCCCCAGGAAACCCCGCCACTAGATTTTCGTCCTTGTCGATTTCCGATTCGGAGCTCGAAAGAACTTACCTGAACAACATACTTGTGCTACTATTCATTTCGATGGTTGAAAATCGCTGTCGATCGCAGTCGCTACTGGATTGAGTCATGGTCTCCCCTTGCACAAAGAATCTTTGGTTTTGGATTAAGTGAGCAAACGAGAAGATGCTGCTCGTGTGCGCGAGTGGCCCCCTAAAGCACGAGACTCTGTGTGTGTGTGCCTACCAACTAAGATTCCATGCTTTGAGGGTTTTCTATAAACGTAAATGCTATCGTTTGCCTGTTGAATGATCACATTACGATGCTCCCCAGGAAACCCCGCCACTAGATTTTCGTCCTTGTCGATTTCCGATTCGGAGCTCGAAAGAACTTACCTGAACAACATACTTGTGCTACTATTCATTTCGATGGTTGAAAATCGCTGTCGATCGCAGTCGCTACTGGATTGAGTCATGGTCTCCCCTTGCACAAAGAATCTTTGGTTTTGGATTAAGTGAGCAAACGAGAAGATGCTGCTCGTGTGCGCGAGTGGCCCCCTAAAGCACGAGACTCTGTGTGTGTGTGCCTACCAACTAAGATTCCATGCTTTGAGGGTTTTCTATAAACGTAAATGCTATCGTTTGCCTGTTGAATGATCACATTACGATGCTCCCCAGGAAACCCCGCCACTAGATTTTCGTCCTTGTCGATTTCCGATTCGGAGCTCGAAAGAACTTACCTGAACAACATACTTGTGCTACTATTCATTTCGATGGTTGAAAATCGCTGTCGATCGCAGTCGCTACTGGATTGAGTCATGGTCTCCCCTTGCACAAAGAATCTTTGGTTTTGGATTAAGTGAGCAAACGAGAAGATGCTGCTCGTGTGCGCGAGTGGCCCCCTAAAGCACGAGACTCTGTGTGTGTGTGCCTACCAACTAAGATTCCATGCTTTGAGGGTTTTCTATAAACGTAAATGCTATCGTTTGCCTGTTGAATGATCACATTACGATGCTCCCCAGGAAACCCCGCCACTAGATTTTCGTCCTTGTCGATTTCCGATTCGGAGCTCGAAAGAACTTACCTGAACAACATACTTGTGCTACTATTCATTTCGATGGTTGAAAATCGCTGTCGATCGCAGTCGCTACTGGATTGAGTCATGGTCTCCCCTTGCACAAAGAATCTTTGGTTTTGGATTAAGTGAGCAAACGAGAAGATGCTGCTCGTGTGCGCGAGTGGCCCCCTAAAGCACGAGACTCTGTGTGTGTGTGCCTACCAACTAAGATTCCATGCTTTGAGGGTTTTCTATAAACGTAAATGCTATCGTTTGCCTGTTGAATGATCACATTACGATGCTCCCCAGGAAACCCCGCCACTAGATTTTCGTCCTTGTCGATTTCCGATTCGGAGCTCGAAAGAACTTACCTGAACAACATACTTGTGCTACTATTCATTTCGATGGTTGAAAATCGCTGTCGATCGCAGTCGCTACTGGATTGAGTCATGGTCTCCCCTTGCACAAAGAATCTTTGGTTTTGGATTAAGTGAGCAAACGAGAAGATGCTGCTCGTGTGCGCGAGTGGCCCCCTAAAGCACGAGACTCTGTGTGTGTGTGCCTACCAACTAAGATTCCATGCTTTGAGGGTTTTCTATAAACGTAAATGCTATCGTTTGCCTGTTGAATGATCACATTACGATGCTCCCCAGGAAACCCCGCCACTAGATTTTCGTCCTTGTCGATTTCCGATTCGGAGCTCGAAAGAACTTACCTGAACAACATACTTGTGCTACTATTCATTTCGATGGTTGAAAATCGCTGTCGATCGCAGTCGCTACTGGATTGAGTCATGGTCTCCCCTTGCACAAAGAATCTTTGGTTTTGGATTAAGTGAGCAAACGAGAAGATGCTGCTCGTGTGCGCGAGTGGCCCCCTAAAGCACGAGACTCTGTGTGTGTGTGCCTACCAACTAAGATTCCATGCTTTGAGGGTTTTCTATAAACGTAAATGCTATCGTTTGCCTGTTGAATGATCACATTACGATGCTCCCCAGGAAACCCCGCCACTAGATTTTCGTCCTTGTCGATTTCCGATTCGGAGCTCGAAAGAACTTACCTGAACAACATACTTGTGCTACTATTCATTTCGATGGTTGAAAATCGCTGTCGATCGCAGTCGCTACTGGATTGAGTCATGGTCTCCCCTTGCACAAAGAATCTTTGGTTTTGGATTAAGTGAGCAAACGAGAAGATGCTGCTCGTGTGCGCGAGTGGCCCCCTAAAGCACGAGACTCTGTGTGTGTGTGCCTACCAACTAAGATTCCATGCTTTGAGGGTTTTCTATAAACGTAAATGCTATCGTTTGCCTGTTGAATGATCACATTACGATGCTCCCCAGGAAACCCCGCCACTAGATTTTCGTCCTTGTCGATTTCCGATTCGGAGCTCGAAAGAACTTACCTGAACAACATACTTGTGCTACTATTCATTTCGATGGTTGAAAATCGCTGTCGATCGCAGTCGCTACTGGATTGAGTCATGGTCTCCCCTTGCACAAAGAATCTTTGGTTTTGGATTAAGTGAGCAAACGAGAAGATGCTGCTCGTGTGCGCGAGTGGCCCCCTAAAGCACGAGACTCTGTGTGTGTGTGCCTACCAACTAAGATTCCATGCTTTGAGGGTTTTCTATAAACGTAAATGCTATCGTTTGCCTGTTGAATGATCACATTACGATGCTCCCCAGGAAACCCCGCCACTAGATTTTCGTCCTTGTCGATTTCCGATTCGGAGCTCGAAAGAACTTACCTGAACAACATACTTGTGCTACTATTCATTTCGATGGTTGAAAATCGCTGTCGATCGCAGTCGCTACTGGATTGAGTCATGGTCTCCCCTTGCACAAAGAATCTTTGGTTTTGGATTAAGTGAGCAAACGAGAAGATGCTGCTCGTGTGCGCGAGTGGCCCCCTAAAGCACGAGACTCTGTGTGTGTGTGCCTACCAACTAAGATTCCATGCTTTGAGGGTTTTCTATAAACGTAAATGCTATCGTTTGCCTGTTGAATGATCACATTACGATGCTCCCCAGGAAACCCCGCCACTAGATTTTCGTCCTTGTCGATTTCCGATTCGGAGCTCGAAAGAACTTACCTGAACAACATACTTGTGCTACTATTCATTTCGATGGTTGAAAATCGCTGTCGATCGCAGTCGCTACTGGATTGAGTCATGGTCTCCCCTTGCACAAAGAATCTTTGGTTTTGGATTAAGTGAGCAAACGAGAAGATGCTGCTCGTGTGCGCGAGTGGCCCCCTAAAGCACGAGACTCTGTGTGTGTGTGCCTACCAACTAAGATTCCATGCTTTGAGGGTTTTCTATAAACGTAAATGCTATCGTTTGCCTGTTGAATGATCACATTACGATGCTCCCCAGGAAACCCCGCCACTAGATTTTCGTCCTTGTCGATTTCCGATTCGGAGCTCGAAAGAACTTACCTGAACAACATACTTGTGCTACTATTCATTTCGATGGTTGAAAATCGCTGTCGATCGCAGTCGCTACTGGATTGAGTCATGGTCTCCCCTTGCACAAAGAATCTTTGGTTTTGGATTAAGTGAGCAAACGAGAAGATGCTGCTCGTGTGCGCGAGTGGCCCCCTAAAGCACGAGACTCTGTGTGTGTGTGCCTACCAACTAAGATTCCATGCTTTGAGGGTTTTCTATAAACGTAAATGCTATCGTTTGCCTGTTGAATGATCACATTACGATGCTCCCCAGGAAACCCCGCCACTAGATTTTCGTCCTTGTCGATTTCCGATTCGGAGCTCGAAAGAACTTACCTGAACAACATACTTGTGCTACTATTCATTTCGATGGTTGAAAATCGCTGTCGATCGCAGTCGCTACTGGATTGAGTCATGGTCTCCCCTTGCACAAAGAATCTTTGGTTTTGGATTAAGTGAGCAAACGAGAAGATGCTGCTCGTGTGCGCGAGTGGCCCCCTAAAGCACGAGACTCTGTGTGTGTGTGCCTACCAACTAAGATTCCATGCTTTGAGGGTTTTCTATAAACGTAAATGCTATCGTTTGCCTGTTGAATGATCACATTACGATGCTCCCCAGGAAACCCCGCCACTAGATTTTCGTCCTTGTCGATTTCCGATTCGGAGCTCGAAAGAACTTACCTGAACAACATACTTGTGCTACTATTCATTTCGATGGTTGAAAATCGCTGTCGATCGCAGTCGCTACTGGATTGAGTCATGGTCTCCCCTTGCACAAAGAATCTTTGGTTTTGGATTAAGTGAGCAAACGAGAAGATGCTGCTCGTGTGCGCGAGTGGCCCCCTAAAGCACGAGACTCTGTGTGTGTGTGCCTACCAACTAAGATTCCATGCTTTGAGGGTTTTCTATAAACGTAAATGCTATCGTTTGCCTGTTGAATGATCACATTACGATGCTCCCCAGGAAACCCCGCCACTAGATTTTCGTCCTTGTCGATTTCCGATTCGGAGCTCGAAAGAACTTACCTGAACAACATACTTGTGCTACTATTCATTTCGATGGTTGAAAATCGCTGTCGATCGCAGTCGCTACTGGATTGAGTCATGGTCTCCCCTTGCACAAAGAATCTTTGGTTTTGGATTAAGTGAGCAAACGAGAAGATGCTGCTCGTGTGCGCGAGTGGCCCCCTAAAGCACGAGACTCTGTGTGTGTGTGCCTACCAACTAAGATTCCATGCTTTGAGGGTTTTCTATAAACGTAAATGCTATCGTTTGCCTGTTGAATGATCACATTACGATGCTCCCCAGGAAACCCCGCCACTAGATTTTCGTCCTTGTCGATTTCCGATTCGGAGCTCGAAAGAACTTACCTGAACAACATACTTGTGCTACTATTCATTTCGATGGTTGAAAATCGCTGTCGATCGCAGTCGCTACTGGATTGAGTCATGGTCTCCCCTTGCACAAAGAATCTTTGGTTTTGGATTAAGTGAGCAAACGAGAAGATGCTGCTCGTGTGCGCGAGTGGCCCCCTAAAGCACGAGACTCTGTGTGTGTGTGCCTACCAACTAAGATTCCATGCTTTGAGGGTTTTCTATAAACGTAAATGCTATCGTTTGCCTGTTGAATGATCACATTACGATGCTCCCCAGGAAACCCCGCCACTAGATTTTCGTCCTTGTCGATTTCCGATTCGGAGCTCGAAAGAACTTACCTGAACAACATACTTGTGCTACTATTCATTTCGATGGTTGAAAATCGCTGTCGATCGCAGTCGCTACTGGATTGAGTCATGGTCTCCCCTTGCACAAAGAATCTTTGGTTTTGGATTAAGTGAGCAAACGAGAAGATGCTGCTCGTGTGCGCGAGTGGCCCCCTAAAGCACGAGACTCTGTGTGTGTGTGCCTACCAACTAAGATTCCATGCTTTGAGGGTTTTCTATAAACGTAAATGCTATCGTTTGCCTGTTGAATGATCACATTACGATGCTCCCCAGGAAACCCCGCCACTAGATTTTCGTCCTTGTCGATTTCCGATTCGGAGCTCGAAAGAACTTACCTGAACAACATACTTGTGCTACTATTCATTTCGATGGTTGAAAATCGCTGTCGATCGCAGTCGCTACTGGATTGAGTCATGGTCTCCCCTTGCACAAAGAATCTTTGGTTTTGGATTAAGTGAGCAAACGAGAAGATGCTGCTCGTGTGCGCGAGTGGCCCCCTAAAGCACGAGACTCTGTGTGTGTGTGCCTACCAACTAAGATTCCATGCTTTGAGGGTTTTCTATAAACGTAAATGCTATCGTTTGCCTGTTGAATGATCACATTACGATGCTCCCCAGGAAACCCCGCCACTAGATTTTCGTCCTTGTCGATTTCCGATTCGGAGCTCGAAAGAACTTACCTGAACAACATACTTGTGCTACTATTCATTTCGATGGTTGAAAATCGCTGTCGATCGCAGTCGCTACTGGATTGAGTCATGGTCTCCCCTTGCACAAAGAATCTTTGGTTTTGGATTAAGTGAGCAAACGAGAAGATGCTGCTCGTGTGCGCGAGTGGCCCCCTAAAGCACGAGACTCTGTGTGTGTGTGCCTACCAACTAAGATTCCATGCTTTGAGGGTTTTCTATAAACGTAAATGCTATCGTTTGCCTGTTGAATGATCACATTACGATGCTCCCCAGGAAACCCCGCCACTAGATTTTCGTCCTTGTCGATTTCCGATTCGGAGCTCGAAAGAACTTACCTGAACAACATACTTGTGCTACTATTCATTTCGATGGTTGAAAATCGCTGTCGATCGCAGTCGCTACTGGATTGAGTCATGGTCTCCCCTTGCACAAAGAATCTTTGGTTTTGGATTAAGTGAGCAAACGAGAAGATGCTGCTCGTGTGCGCGAGTGGCCCCCTAAAGCACGAGACTCTGTGTGTGTGTGCCTACCAACTAAGATTCCATGCTTTGAGGGTTTTCTATAAACGTAAATGCTATCGTTTGCCTGTTGAATGATCACATTACGATGCTCCCCAGGAAACCCCGCCACTAGATTTTCGTCCTTGTCGATTTCCGATTCGGAGCTCGAAAGAACTTACCTGAACAACATACTTGTGCTACTATTCATTTCGATGGTTGAAAATCGCTGTCGATCGCAGTCGCTACTGGATTGAGTCATGGTCTCCCCTTGCACAAAGAATCTTTGGTTTTGGATTAAGTGAGCAAACGAGAAGATGCTGCTCGTGCGCGCGAGTGGCCCCCTAAAGCACGAGACTCTGTGTGTGTGTGCCTACCAACTAAGATTCCATGCTTTGAGGGTTTTCTATTAACGTAAATGCTATCGTTTGCCTGTTGAATGATCACATTACGATGCTCCCCAGGAAACCCCGCCACTAGATTTTCGTCCTTGTCGATTTCCGATTCGTAGCTCGAAAGAACTTACCTGAACAACATACTTGTGCTACTACTCATTTCGATGGTTGAAAATCGCTGTCGATCGCAGTCGCTACTGGATTGAGTCATGGTCTCCCCTTGCTCAAAGAATCTTTGGTTTTGGATTAAGTGAGCAAACGAGAAGATGCTGCTCGTGTGCGCGAGTGGCCCCCTAAAGCACGAGACTCTGTGTGTGTGTGCCTACCAACTAAGATTCCATGCTTTGAGGGTTTTCTATAAACGTAAATGCTATCGTTTGCCTGTTGAATGATCACATTACGATGCTCCCCAGGAAACCCCGCCACTAGATTTTCGTCCTTGTCGATTTCCGATTCGGAGCTCGAAAGAACTTACCTGAACAACATACTTGTGCTACTATTCATTTCGATGGTTGAAAATCGCTGTCGATCGCAGTCGCTACTGGATTGAGTCATGGTCTCCCCTTGCACAAAGAATCTTTGGTTTTGGATTAAGTGAGCAAACGAGAAGATGCTGCTCGTGCGCGCGAGTGGCCCCCTAAAGCACGAGACTCTGTGTGTGTGTGCCTACCAACTAAGATTCCATGCTTTGAGGGTTTTCTATTAACGTAAATGCTATCGTTTGCCTGTTGAATGATCACATTACGATGCTCCCCAGGAAACCCCGCCACTAGATTTTCGTCCTTGTCGATTTCCGATTCGTAGCTCGAAAGAACTTACCTGAACAACATACTTGTGCTACTACTCATTTCGATGGTTGAAAATCGCTGTCGATCGCAGTCGCTACTGGATTGAGTCATGGTCTCCCCTTGCACAAAGAATCTTTGGTTTTGGATTAAGTGAGCAAACGAGAAGATGCTGCTCGTGCGCGCGAGTGGCCCCCTAAAGCACGAGACTCTGTGTGTGTGTGCCTACCAACTAAGATTCCATGCTTTGAGGGTTTTCTATTAACGTAAATGCTATCGTTTGCCTGTTGAATGATCACATTACGATGCTCCCCAGGAAACCCCGCCACTAGATTTTCGTCCTTGTCGATTTCCGATTCGTAGCTCGAAAGAACTTACCTGAACAACATACTTGTGCTACTACTCATTTCGATGGTTGAAAATCGCTGTCGATCGCAGTCGCTACTGGATTGAGTCATGGTCTCCCCTTGCACAAAGAATCTTTGGTTTTGGATTAAGTGAGCAAACGAGAAGATGCTGCTCGTGCGCGCGAGTGGCCCCCTAAAGCACGAGACTCTGTGTGTGTGTGCCTACCAACTAAGATTCCATGCTTTGAGGGTTTTCTATTAACGTAAATGCTATCGTTTGCCTGTTGAATGATCACATTACGATGCTCCCCAGGAAACCCCGCCACTAGATTTTCGTCCTTGTCGATTTCCGATTCGTAGCTCGAAAGAACTTACCTGAACAACATACTTGTGCTACTACTCATTTCGATGGTTGAAAATCGCTGTCGATCGCAGTCGCTACTGGATTGAGTCATGGTCTCCCCTTGCACAAAGAATCTTTGGTTTTGGATTAAGTGAGCAAACGAGAAGATGCTGCTCGTGCGCGCGAGTGGCCCCCTAAAGCACGAGACTCTGTGTGTGTGTGCCTACCAACTAAGATTCCATGCTTTGAGGGTTTTCTATTAACGTAAATGCTATCGTTTGCCTGTTGAATGATCACATTACGATGCTCCCCAGGAAACCCCGCCACTAGATTTTCGTCCTTGTCGATTTCCGATTCGTAGCTCGAAAGAACTTACCTGAACAACATACTTGTGCTACTACTCATTTCGATGGTTGAAAATCGCTGTCGATCGCAGTCGCTACTGGATTGAGTCATGGTCTCCCCTTGCACAAAGAATCTTTGGTTTTGGATTAAGTGAGCAAACGAGAAGATGCTGCTCGTGCGCGCGAGTGGCCCCCTAAAGCACGAGACTCTGTGTGTGTGTGCCTACCAACTAAGATTCCATGCTTTGAGGGTTTTCTATTAACGTAAATGCTATCGTTTGCCTGTTGAATGATCACATTACGATGCTCCCCAGGAAACCCCGCCACTAGATTTTCGTCCTTGTCGATTTCCGATTCGTAGCTCGAAAGAACTTACCTGAACAACATACTTGTGCTACTACTCATTTCGATGGTTGAAAATCGCTGTCGATCGCAGTCGCTACTGGATTGAGTCATGGTCTCCCCTTGCACAAAGAATCTTTGGTTTTGGATTAAGTGAGCAAACGAGAAGATGCTGCTCGTGCGCGCGAGTGGCCCCCTAAAGCACGAGACTCTGTGTGTGTGTGCCTACCAACTAAGATTCCATGCTTTGAGGGTTTTCTATTAACGTAAATGCTATCGTTTGCCTGTTGAATGATCACATTACGATGCTCCCCAGGAAACCCCGCCACTAGATTTTCGTCCTTGTCGATTTCCGATTCGTAGCTCGAAAGAACTTACCTGAACAACATACTTGTGCTACTACTCATTTCGATGGTTGAAAATCGCTGTCGATCGCAGTCGCTACTGGATTGAGTCATGGTCTCCCCTTGCACAAAGAATCTTTGGTTTTGGATTAAGTGAGCAAACGAGAAGATGCTGCTCGTGCGCGCGAGTGGCCCCCTAAAGCACGAGACTCTGTGTGTGTGTGCCTACCAACTAAGATTCCATGCTTTGAGGGTTTTCTATTAACGTAAATGCTATCGTTTGCCTGTTGAATGATCACATTACGATGCTCCCCAGGAAACCCCGCCACTAGATTTTCGTCCTTGTCGATTTCCGATTCGGAGCTCGAAAGAACTTACCTGAACAACATACTTGTGCTACTATTCATTTCGATGGTTGAAAATCGCTGTCGATCGCAGTCGCTACTGGATTGAGTCATGGTCTCCCCTTGCACAAAGAATCTTTGGTTTTGGATTAAGTGAGCAAACGAGAAGATGCTGCTCGTGCGCGCGAGTGGCCCCCTAAAGCACGAGACTCTGTGTGTGTGTGCCTACCAACTAAGATTCCATGCTTTGAGGGTTTTCTATTAACGTAAATGCTATCGTTTGCCTGTTGAATGATCACATTACGATGCTCCCCAGGAAACCCCGCCACTAGATTTTCGTCCTTGTCGATTTCCGATTCGGAGCTCGAAAGAACTTACCTGAACAACATACTTGTGCTACTATTCATTTCGATGGTTGAAAATCGCTGTCGATCGCAGTCGCTACTGGATTGAGTCATGGTCTCCCCTTGCTCAAAGAATCTTTGGTTTTGGATTAAGTGAGCAAACGAGAAGATGCTGCTCGTGTGCGCGAGTGGCCCCCTAAAGCACGAGACTCTGTGTGTGTGTGCCTACCAACTAAGATTCCATGCTTTGAGGGTTTTCTATTAACGTAAATGCTATCGTTTGCCTGTTGAATGATCACATTACGATGCTCCCCAGGAAACCCCGCCACTAGATTTTCGTCCTTGTCGATTTCCGATTCGTAGCTCGAAAGAACTTACCTGAACAACATACTTGTGCTACTACTCATTTCGATGGTTGAAAATCGCTGTCGATCGCAGTCGCTACTGGATTGAGTCATGGTCTCCCCTTGCACAAAGAATCTTTGGTTTTGGATTAAGTGAGCAAACGAGAAGATGCTGCTCGTGCGCGCGAGTGGCCCCCTAAAGCACGAGACTCTGTGTGTGTGTGCCTACCAACTAAGATTCCATGCTTTGAGGGTTTTCTATTAACGTAAATGCTATCGTTTGCCTGTTGAATGATCACATTACGATGCTCCCCAGGAAACCCCGCCACTAGATTTTCGTCCTTGTAGATTTCCGATTCGTAGCTCGAAAGAACTTACCTGAACAACATACTTGTGCTACTACTCATTTCGATGGTTGAAAATCGCTGTCGATCGCAGTCGCTACTGGATTGAGTCATGGTCTCCCCTTGCACAAAGAATCTTTGGTTTTGGATTAAGTGAGCAAACGAGAAGATGCTGCTCGTGCGCGCGAGTGGCCCCCTAAAGCACGAGACTCTGTGTGTGTGTGCCTACCAACTAAGATTCCATGCTTTGAGGGTTTTCTATTAACGTAAATGCTATCGTTTGCCTGTTGAATGATCACATTACGATGCTCCCCAGGAAACCCCGCCACTAGATTTTCGTCCTTGTCGATTTCCGATTCGTAGCTCGAAAGAACTTACCTGAACAACATACTTGTGCTACTACTCATTTCGATGGTTGAAAATCGCTGTCGATCGCAGTCGCTACTGGATTGAGTCATGGTCTCCCCTTGCACAAAGAATCTTTGGTTTTGGATTAAGTGAGCAAACGAGAAGATGCTGCTCGTGCGCGCGAGTGGCCCCCTAAAGCACGAGACTCTGTGTGTGTGTGCCTACCAACTAAGATTCCATGCTTTGAGGGTTTTCTATTAACGTAAATGCTATCGTTTGCCTGTTGAATGATCACATTACGATGCTCCCCAGGAAACCCCGCCACTAGATTTTCGTCCTTGTCGATTTCCGATTCGTAGCTCGAAAGAACTTACCTGAACAACATACTTGTGCTACTACTCATTTCGATGGTTGAAAATCGCTGTCGATCGCAGTCGCTACTGGATTGAGTCATGGTCTCCCCTTGCACAAAGAATCTTTGGTTTTGGATTAAGTGAGCAAACGAGAAGATGCTGCTCGTGCGCGCGAGTGGCCCCCTAAAGCACGAGACTCTGTGTGTGTGTGCCTACCAACTAAGATTCCATGCTTTGAGGGTTTTCTATTAACGTAAATGCTATCGTTTGCCTGTTGAATGATCACATTACGATGCTCCCCAGGAAACCCCGCCACTAGATTTTCGTCCTTGTCGATTTCCGATTCGTAGCTCGAAAGAACTTACCTGAACAACATACTTGTGCTACTACTCATTTCGATGGTTGAAAATCGCTGTCGATCGCAGTCGCTACTGGATTGAGTCATGGTCTCCCCTTGCACAAAGAATCTTTGGTTTTGGATTAAGTGAGCAAACGAGAAGATGCTGCTCGTGCGCGCGAGTGGCCCCCTAAAGCACGAGACTCTGTGTGTGTGTGCCTACCAACTAAGATTCCATGCTTTGAGGGTTTTCTATTAACGTAAATGCTATCGTTTGCCTGTTGAATGATCACATTACGATGCTCCCCAGGAAACCCCGCCACTAGATTTTCGTCCTTGTAGATTTCCGATTCGTAGCTCGAAAGAACTTACCTGAACAACATACTTGTGCTACTACTCATTTCGATGGTTGAAAATCGCTGTCGATCGCAGTCGCTACTGGATTGAGTCATGGTCTCCCCTTGCTCAAAGAATCTTTGGTTTTGGATTAAGTGAGCAAACGAGAAGATGCTGCTCGTGTGCGCGAGTGGCCCCCTAAAGCACGAGACTCTGTGTGTGTGTGCCTACCAACTAAGATTCCATGCTTTGAGGGTTTTCTATAAACGTAAATGCTATCGTTTGCCTGTTGAATGATCACATTACGATGCTCCCCAGGAAACCCCGCCACTAGATTTTCGTCCTTGTCGATTTCCGATTCGGAGCTCGAAAGAACTTACCTGAACAACATACTTGTGCTACTATTCATTTCGATGGTTGAAAATCGCTGTCGATCGCAGTCGCTACTGGATTGAGTCATGGTCTCCCCTTGCACAAAGAATCTTTGGTTTTGGATTAAGTGAGCAAACGAGAAGATGCTGCTCGTGTGCGCGAGTGGCCCCCTAAAGCACGAGACTCTGTGTGTGTGTGCCTACCAACTAAGATTCCATGCTTTGAGGGTTTTCTATAAACGTAAATGCTATCGTTTGCCTGTTGAATGATCACATTACGATGCTCCCCAGGAAACCCCGCCACTAGATTTTCGTCCTTGTCGATTTCCGATTCGGAGCTCGAAAGAACTTACCTGAACAACATACTTGTGCTACTATTCATTTCGATGGTTGAAAATCGCTGTCGATCGCAGTCGCTACTGGATTGAGTCATGGTCTCCCCTTGCACAAAGAATCTTTGGTTTTGGATTAAGTGAGCAAACGAGAAGATGCTGCTCGTGTGCGCGAGTGGCCCCCTAAAGCACGAGACTCTGTGTGTGTGTGCCTACCAACTAAGATTCCATGCTTTGAGGGTTTTCTATTAACGTAAATGCTATCGTTTGCCTGTTGAATGATCACATTACGATGCTCCCCAGGAAACCCCGCCACTAGATTTTCGTCCTTGTAGATTTCCGATTCGTAGCTCGAAAGAACTTACCTGAACAACATACTTGTGCTACTACTCATTTCGATGGTTGAAAATCGCTGTCGATCGCAGTCGCTACTGGATTGAGTCATGGTCTCCCCTTGCACAAAGAATCTTTGGTTTTGGATTAAGTGAGCAAACGAGAAGATGCTGCTCGTGCGCGCGAGTGGCCCCCTAAAGCACGAGACTCTGTGTGTGTGTGCCTACCAACTAAGATTCCATGCTTTGAGGGTTTTCTATAAACGTAAATGCTATCGTTTGCCTGTTGAATGATCACATTACGATGCTCCCCAGGAAACCCCGCCACTAGATTTTCGTCCTTGTCGATTTCCGATTCGGAGCTCGAAAGAACTTACCTGAACAACATACTTGTGCTACTATTCATTTCGATGGTTGAAAATCGCTGTCGATCGCAGTCGCTACTGGATTGAGTCATGGTCTCCCCTTGCTCAAAGAATCTTTGGTTTTGGATTAAGTGAGCAAACGAGAAGATGCTGCTCGTGTGCGCGAGTGGCCCCCTAAAGCACGAGACTCTGTGTGTGTGTGCCTACCAACTAAGATTCCATGCTTTGAGGGTTTTCTATTAACGTAAATGCTATCGTTTGCCTGTTGAATGATCACATTACGATGCTCCCCAGGAAACCCCGCCACTAGATTTTCGTCCTTGTCGATTTCCGATTCGTAGCTCGAAAGAACTTACCTGAACAACATACTTGTGCTACTACTCATTTCGATGGTTGAAAATCGCTGTCGATCGCAGTCGCTACTGGATTGAGTCATGGTCTCCCCTTGCACAAAGAATCTTTGGTTTTGGATTAAGTGAGCAAACGAGAAGATGCTGCTCGTGCGCGCGAGTGGCCCCCTAAAGCACGAGACTCTGTGTGTGTGTGCCTACCAACTAAGATTCCATGCTTTGAGGGTTTTCTATTAACGTAAATGCTATCGTTTGCCTGTTGAATGATCACATTACGATGCTCCCCAGGAAACCCCGCCACTAGATTTTCGTCCTTGTCGATTTCCGATTCGTAGCTCGAAAGAACTTACCTGAACAACATACTTGTGCTACTATTCATTTCGATGGTTGAAAATCGCTGTCGATCGCAGTCGCTACTGGATTGAGTCATGGTCTCCCCTTGCACAAAGAATCTTTGGTTTTGGATTAAGTGAGCAAACGAGAAGATGCTGCTCGTGTGCGCGAGTGGCCCCCTAAAGCACGAGACTCTGTGTGTGTGTGCCTACCAACTAAGATTCCATGCTTTGAGGGTTTTCTATAAACGTAAATGCTATCGTTTGCCTGTTGAATGATCACATTACGATGCTCCCCAGGAAACCCCGCCACTAGATTTTCGTCCTTGTCGATTTCCGATTCGGAGCTCGAAAGAACTTACCTGAACAACATACTTGTGCTACTATTCATTTCGATGGTTGAAAATCGCTGTCGATCGCAGTCGCTACTGGATTGAGTCATGGTCTCCCCTTGCACAAAGAATCTTTGGTTTTGGATTAAGTGAGCAAACGAGAAGATGCTGCTCGTGTGCGCGAGTGGCCCCCTAAAGCACGAGACTCTGTGTGTGTGTGCCTACCAACTAAGATTCCATGCTTTGAGGGTTTTCTATAAACGTAAATGCTATCGTTTGCCTGTTGAATGATCACATTACGATGCTCCCCAGGAAACCCCGCCACTAGATTTTCGTCCTTGTCGATTTCCGATTCGGAGCTCGAAAGAACTTACCTGAACAACATACTTGTGCTACTATTCATTTCGATGGTTGAAAATCGCTGTCGATCGCAGTCGCTACTGGATTGAGTCATGGTCTCCCCTTGCACAAAGAATCTTTGGTTTTGGATTAAGTGAGCAAACGAGAAGATGCTGCTCGTGTGCGCGAGTGGCCCCCTAAAGCACGAGACTCTGTGTGTGTGTGCCTACCAACTAAGATTCCATGCTTTGAGGGTTTTCTATAAACGTAAATGCTATCGTTTGCCTGTTGAATGATCACATTACGATGCTCCCCAGGAAACCCCGCCACTAGATTTTCGTCCTTGTCGATTTCCGATTCGGAGCTCGAAAGAACTTACCTGAACAACATACTTGTGCTACTATTCATTTCGATGGTTGAAAATCGCTGTCGATCGCAGTCGCTACTGGATTGAGTCATGGTCTCCCCTTGCACAAAGAATCTTTGGTTTTGGATTAAGTGAGCAAACGAGAAGATGCTGCTCGTGTGCGCGAGTGGCCCCCTAAAGCACGAGACTCTGTGTGTGTGTGCCTACCAACTAAGATTCCATGCTTTGAGGGTTTTCTATAAACGTAAATGCTATCGTTTGCCTGTTGAATGATCACATTACGATGCTCCCCAGGAAACCCCGCCACTAGATTTTCGTCCTTGTCGATTTCCGATTCGGAGCTCGAAAGAACTTACCTGAACAACATACTTGTGCTACTATTCATTTCGATGGTTGAAAATCGCTGTCGATCGCAGTCGCTACTGGATTGAGTCATGGTCTCCCCTTGCACAAAGAATCTTTGGTTTTGGATTAAGTGAGCAAACGAGAAGATGCTGCTCGTGTGCGCGAGTGGCCCCCTAAAGCACGAGACTCTGTGTGTGTGTGCCTACCAACTAAGATTCCATGCTTTGAGGGTTTTCTATTAACGTAAATGCTATCGTTTGCCTGTTGAATGATCACATTACGATGCTCCCCAGGAAACCCCGCCACTAGATTTTCGTCCTTGTAGATTTCCGATTCGTAGCTCGAAAGAACTTACCTGAACAACATACTTGTGCTACTACTCATTTCGATGGTTGAAAATCGCTGTCGATCGCAGTCGCTACTGGATTGAGTCATGGTCTCCCCTTGCACAAAGAATCTTTGGTTTTGGATTAAGTGAGCAAACGAGAAGATGCTGCTCGTGCGCGCGAGTGGCCCCCTAAAGCACGAGACTCTGTGTGTGTGTGCCTACCAACTAAGATTCCATGCTTTGAGGGTTTTCTATAAACGTAAATGCTATCGTTTGCCTGTTGAATGATCACATTACGATGCTCCCCAGGAAACCCCGCCACTAGATTTTCGTCCTTGTCGATTTCCGATTCGGAGCTCGAAAGAACTTACCTGAACAACATACTTGTGCTACTATTCATTTCGATGGTTGAAAATCGCTGTCGATCGCAGTCGCTACTGGATTGAGTCATGGTCTCCCCTTGCACAAAGAATCTTTGGTTTTGGATTAAGTGAGCAAACGAGAAGATGCTGCTCGTGTGCGCGAGTGGCCCCCTAAAGCACGAGACTCTGTGTGTGTGTGCCTACCAACTAAGATTCCATGCTTTGAGGGTTTTCTATTAACGTAAATGCTATCGTTTGCCTGTTGAATGATCACATTACGATGCTCCCCAGGAAACCCCGCCACTAGATTTTCGTCCTTGTAGATTTCCGATTCGTAGCTCGAAAGAACTTACCTGAACAACATACTTGTGCTACTACTCATTTCGATGGTTGAAAATCGCTGTCGATCGCAGTCGCTACTGGATTGAGTCATGGTCTCCCCTTGCACAAAGAATCTTTGGTTTTGGATTAAGTGAGCAAACGAGAAGATGCTGCTCGTGCGCGCGAGTGGCCCCCTAAAGCACGAGACTCTGTGTGTGTGTGCCTACCAACTAAGATTCCATGCTTTGAGGGTTTTCTATTAACGTAAATGCTATCGTTTGCCTGTTGAATGATCACATTACGATGCTCCCCAGGAAACCCCGCCACTAGATTTTCGTCCTTGTCGATTTCCGATTCGTAGCTCGAAAGAACTTACCTGAACAACATACTTGTGCTACTATTCATTTCGATGGTTGAAAATCGCTGTCGATCGCAGTCGCTACTGGATTGAGTCATGGTCTCCCCTTGCACAAAGAATCTTTGGTTTTGGATTAAGTGAGCAAACGAGAAGATGCTGCTCGTGTGCGCGAGTGGCCCCCTAAAGCACGAGACTCTGTGTGTGTGTGCCTACCAACTAAGATTCCATGCTTTGAGGGTTTTCTATAAACGTAAATGCTATCGTTTGCCTGTTGAATGATCACATTACGATGCTCCCCAGGAAACCCCGCCACTAGATTTTCGTCCTTGTCGATTTCCGATTCGGAGCTCGAAAGAACTTACCTGAACAACATACTTGTGCTACTATTCATTTCGATGGTTGAAAATCGCTGTCGATCGCAGTCGCTACTGGATTGAGTCATGGTCTCCCCTTGCACAAAGAATCTTTGGTTTTGGATTAAGTGAGCAAACGAGAAGATGCTGCTCGTGTGCGCGAGTGGCCCCCTAAAGCACGAGACTCTGTGTGTGTGTGCCTACCAACTAAGATTCCATGCTTTGAGGGTTTTCTATAAACGTAAATGCTATCGTTTGCCTGTTGAATGATCACATTACGATGCTCCCCAGGAAACCCCGCCACTAGATTTTCGTCCTTGTCGATTTCCGATTCGGAGCTCGAAAGAACTTACCTGAACAACATACTTGTGCTACTATTCATTTCGATGGTTGAAAATCGCTGTCGATCGCAGTCGCTACTGGATTGAGTCATGGTCTCCCCTTGCACAAAGAATCTTTGGTTTTGGATTAAGTGAGCAAACGAGAAGATGCTGCTCGTGTGCGCGAGTGGCCCCCTAAAGCACGAGACTCTGTGTGTGTGTGCCTACCAACTAAGATTCCATGCTTTGAGGGTTTTCTATAAACGTAAATGCTATCGTTTGCCTGTTGAATGATCACATTACGATGCTCCCCAGGAAACCCCGCCACTAGATTTTCGTCCTTGTCGATTTCCGATTCGGAGCTCGAAAGAACTTACCTGAACAACATACTTGTGCTACTATTCATTTCGATGGTTGAAAATCGCTGTCGATCGCAGTCGCTACTGGATTGAGTCATGGTCTCCCCTTGCACAAAGAATCTTTGGTTTTGGATTAAGTGAGCAAACGAGAAGATGCTGCTCGTGTGCGCGAGTGGCCCCCTAAAGCACGAGACTCTGTGTGTGTGTGCCTACCAACTAAGATTCCATGCTTTGAGGGTTTTCTATAAACGTAAATGCTATCGTTTGCCTGTTGAATGATCACATTACGATGCTCCCCAGGAAACCCCGCCACTAGATTTTCGTCCTTGTCGATTTCCGATTCGGAGCTCGAAAGAACTTACCTGAACAACATACTTGTGCTACTATTCATTTCGATGGTTGAAAATCGCTGTCGATCGCAGTCGCTACTGGATTGAGTCATGGTCTCCCCTTGCACAAAGAATCTTTGGTTTTGGATTAAGTGAGCAAACGAGAAGATGCTGCTCGTGTGCGCGAGTGGCCCCCTAAAGCACGAGACTCTGTGTGTGTGTGCCTACCAACTAAGATTCCATGCTTTGAGGGTTTTCTATAAACGTAAATGCTATCGTTTGCCTGTTGAATGATCACATTACGATGCTCCCCAGGAAACCCCGCCACTAGATTTTCGTCCTTGTCGATTTCCGATTCGGAGCTCGAAAGAACTTACCTGAACAACATACTTGTGCTACTATTCATTTCGATGGTTGAAAATCGCTGTCGATCGCAGTCGCTACTGGATTGAGTCATGGTCTCCCCTTGCACAAAGAATCTTTGGTTTTGGATTAAGTGAGCAAACGAGAAGATGCTGCTCGTGTGCGCGAGTGGCCCCCTAAAGCACGAGACTCTGTGTGTGTGTGCCTACCAACTAAGATTCCATGCTTTGAGGGTTTTCTATAAACGTAAATGCTATCGTTTGCCTGTTGAATGATCACATTACGATGCTCCCCAGGAAACCCCGCCACTAGATTTTCGTCCTTGTCGATTTCCGATTCGGAGCTCGAAAGAACTTACCTGAACAACATACTTGTGCTACTATTCATTTCGATGGTTGAAAATCGCTGTCGATCGCAGTCGCTACTGGATTGAGTCATGGTCTCCCCTTGCACAAAGAATCTTTGGTTTTGGATTAAGTGAGCAAACGAGAAGATGCTGCTCGTGTGCGCGAGTGGCCCCCTAAAGCACGAGACTCTGTGTGTGTGTGCCTACCAACTAAGATTCCATGCTTTGAGGGTTTTCTATTAACGTAAATGCTATCGTTTGCCTGTTGAATGATCACATTACGATGCTCCCCAGGAAACCCCGCCACTAGATTTTCGTCCTTGTAGATTTCCGATTCGTAGCTCGAAAGAACTTACCTGAACAACATACTTGTGCTACTACTCATTTCGATGGTTGAAAATCGCTGTCGATCGCAGTCGCTACTGGATTGAGTCATGGTCTCCCCTTGCTCAAAGAATCTTTGGTTTTGGATTAAGTGAGCAAACGAGAAGATGCTGCTCGTGTGCGCGAGTGGCCCCCTAAAGCACGAGACTCTGTGTGTGTGTGCCTACCAACTAAGATTCCATGCTTTGAGGGTTTTCTATAAACGTAAATGCTATCGTTTGCCTGTTGAATGATCACATTACGATGCTCCCCAGGAAACCCCGCCACTAGATTTTCGTCCTTGTCGATTTCCGATTCGGAGCTCGAAAGAACTTACCTGAACAACATACTTGTGCTACTATTCATTTCGATGGTTGAAAATCGCTGTCGATCGCAGTCGCTACTGGATTGAGTCATGGTCTCCCCTTGCACAAAGAATCTTTGGTTTTGGATTAAGTGAGCAAACGAGAAGATGCTGCTCGTGTGCGCGAGTGGCCCCCTAAAGCACGAGACTCTGTGTGTGTGTGCCTACCAACTAAGATTCCATGCTTTGAGGGTTTTCTATAAACGTAAATGCTATCGTTTGCCTGTTGAATGATCACATTACGATGCTCCCCAGGAAACCCCGCCACTAGATTTTCGTCCTTGTCGATTTCCGATTCGGAGCTCGAAAGAACTTACCTGAACAACATACTTGTGCTACTATTCATTTCGATGGTTGAAAATCGCTGTCGATCGCAGTCGCTACTGGATTGAGTCATGGTCTCCCCTTGCACAAAGAATCTTTGGTTTTGGATTAAGTGAGCAAACGAGAAGATGCTGCTCGTGTGCGCGAGTGGCCCCCTAAAGCACGAGACTCTGTGTGTGTGTGCCTACCAACTAAGATTCCATGCTTTGAGGGTTTTCTATAAACGTAAATGCTATCGTTTGCCTGTTGAATGATCACATTACGATGCTCCCCAGGAAACCCCGCCACTAGATTTTCGTCCTTGTCGATTTCCGATTCGGAGCTCGAAAGAACTTACCTGAACAACATACTTGTGCTACTATTCATTTCGATGGTTGAAAATCGCTGTCGATCGCAGTCGCTACTGGATTGAGTCATGGTCTCCCCTTGCACAAAGAATCTTTGGTTTTGGATTAAGTGAGCAAACGAGAAGATGCTGCTCGTGTGCGCGAGTGGCCCCCTAAAGCACGAGACTCTGTGTGTGTGTGCCTACCAACTAAGATTCCATGCTTTGAGGGTTTTCTATTAACGTAAATGCTATCGTTTGCCTGTTGAATGATCACATTACGATGCTCCCCAGGAAACCCCGCCACTAGATTTTCGTCCTTGTCGATTTCCGATTCGGAGCTCGAAAGAACTTACCTGAACAACATACTTGTGCTACTATTCATTTCGATGGTTGAAAATCGCTGTCGATCGCAGTCGCTACTGGATTGAGTCATGGTCTCCCCTTGCACAAAGAATCTTTGGTTTTGGATTAAGTGAGCAAACGAGAAGATGCTGCTCGTGTGCGCGAGTGGCCCCCTAAAGCACGAGACTCTGTGTGTGTGTGCCTACCAACTAAGATTCCATGCTTTGAGGGTTTTCTATAAACGTAAATGCTATCGTTTGCCTGTTGAATGATCACATTACGATGCTCCCCAGGAAACCCCGCCACTAGATTTTCGTCCTTGTCGATTTCCGATTCGGAGCTCGAAAGAACTTACCTGAACAACATACTTGTGCTACTATTCATTTCGATGGTTGAAAATCGCTGTCGATCGCAGTCGCTACTGGATTGAGTCATGGTCTCACCTTGCACAAAGAATCTTTGGTTTTGGATTAAGTGAGCAAACGAGAAGATGCTGCTCGTGTGCGCGAGTGGCCCCCTAAAGCACGAGACTCTGTGTGTGTGTGCCTACCAACTAAGATTCCATGCTTTGAGGGTTTTCTATTAACGTAAATGCTATCGTTTGCCTGTTGAATGATCACATTACGATGCTCCCCAGGAAACCCCGCCACTAGATTTTCGTCCTTGTCGATTTCCGATTCGGAGCTCGAAAGAACTTACCTGAACAACATACTTGTGCTACTATTCATTTCGATGGTTGAAAATCGCTGTCGATCGCAGTCGCTACTGGATTGAGTCATGGTCTCCCCTTGCACAAAGAATCTTTGGTTTTGGATTAAGTGAGCAAACGAGAAGATGCTGCTCGTGTGCGCGAGTGGCCCCCTAAAGCACGAGACTCTGTGTGTGTGTGCCTACCAACTAAGATTCCATGCTTTGAGGGTTTTCTATAAACGTAAATGCTATCGTTTGCCTGTTGAATGATCACATTACGATGCTCCCCAGGAAACCCCGCCACTAGATTTTCGTCCTTGTCGATTTCCGATTCGGAGCTCGAAAGAACTTACCTGAACAACATACTTGTGCTACTATTCATTTCGATGGTTGAAAATCGCTGTCGATCGCAGTCGCTACTGGATTGAGTCATGGTCTCTCCTTGCACAAAGAATCTTTGGTTTTGGATTAAGTGAGCAAACGAGAAGATGCTGCTTGCGTGCGCGAGTGGCCCCCTAAAGCACGAGACTCTGTGTGTGTGTGCCTACCAACTAAGATTCCATGCTTTGAGGGTTTTCTATTAACGTAAATGCTATCGTTTGCCTGTTGAATGATCACATTACGATGCTCCCCAGGAAACCCCGCCACTAGATTTTCGTCCTTGTAGATTTCCGATTCGTAGCTCGAAAGAACTTACCTGAACAACATACTTGTGCTACTATTCATTTCGATGGTTGAAAATCGCTGTCGATCGCAGTCGCTACTGGATTGAGTCATGGTCTCTCCTTGCACAAAGAATCTTTGGTTTTGGATTAAGTGAGCAAACGAGAAGATGCTGCTCGTGCGCGCGAGTGGCCCCCTAAAGCACGAGACTCTGTGTGTGTGTGCCTACCAACTAAGATTCCATGCTTTGAGGGTTTTCTATTAACGTAAATGCTATCGTTTGCCTGTTGAATGATCACATTACGATGCTCCCCAGGAAACCCCGCCACTAGATTTTCGTCCTTGTCGATTTCCGATTCGTAGCTCGAAAGAACTTATCTGAACAACATACTTGTGCTACTATTCATTTCGATGGTTGAAAATCGCTGTCGATCGCAGTCGCTACTGGATTGAGTCATGGTCTCTCCTTGCACAAAGAATCTTTGATTTTGGATTAAGTGAGCAAACGAGAAGATGCTGCTTGCGTGCGCGAGTGGCCCCCTAAAGCACGAGACTCTGTGTGTGTGTGCCTACCAACTAAGATTCCATGCTTTGAGGGTTTTCTATTAACGTAAATGCTATCGTTTGCCTGTTGAATGATCACATTACGATGCTCCCCAGGAAACCCCGCCACTAGATTTTCGTCCTTGTCGATTTCCGATTCGTAGCTCGAAAGAACTTATCTGAACAACATACTTGTGCTACTATTCATTTCGATGGTTGAAAATCGCTGTCGATTGCAGTCGCTACTGGATTGAGTCATGGTCTCTCCTTGCACAAAGAATCTTTGATTTTGGATTAAGTGAGCAAACGAGAAGATGCTGCTTGCGTGCGCGAGTGGCCCCCTAAAGCACGAGACTCTGTGTGTGTGTGCCTACCAACTAAGATTCCATGCTTTGAGGGTTTTCTATTAACGTAAATGCTATCGTTTGCCTGTTGAATGATCACATTACGATGCTCCCCAGGAAACCCCGCCACTAGATTTTCGTCCTTGTCGATTTCCGATTCGTAGCTCGAAAGAACTTATCTGAACAACATACTTGTGCTACTATTCATTTCGATGGTTGAAAATCGCTGTCGATTGCAGTCGCTACTGGATTGAGTCATGGTCTCTCCTTGCACAAAGAATCTTTGGTTTTGGATTAAGTGAGCAAACGAGAAGATGCTGCTCGTGCGCGCGAGTGGCCCCCTAAAGCACGAGACTCTGTGTGTGTGTGCCTACCAACTAAGATTCCATGCTTTGAGGGTTTTCTATTAACGTAAATGCTATCGTTTGCCTGTTGAATGATCACATTACGATGCTCCCCAGGAAACCCCGCCACTAGATTTTCGTCCTTGTCGATTTCCGATTCGTAGCTCGAAAGAACTTATCTGAACAACATACTTGTGCTACTATTCATTTCGATGGTTGAAAATCGCTGTCGATTGCAGTCGCTACTGGATTGAGTCATGGTCTCTCCTTGCACAAAGAATCTTTGATTTTGGATTAAGTGAGCAAACGAGAAGATGCTGCTTGCGTGCGCGAGTGGCCCCCTAAAGCACGAGACTCTGTGTGTGTGTGCCTACCAACTAAGATTCCATGCTTTGAGGGTTTTCTATTAACGTAAATGCTATCGTTTGCCTGTTGAATGATCACATTACGATGCTCCCCAGGAAACCCCGCCACTAGATTTTCGTCCTTGTAGATTTCCGATTCGTAGCTCGAAAGAACTTACCTGAACAACATACTTGTGCTACTACTCATTTCGATGGTTGAAAATCGCTGTCGATCGCAGTCGCTACTGGATTGAGTCATGGTCTCTCCTTGCACAAAGAATCTTTGGTTTTGGATTAAGTGAGCAAACGAGAAGATGCTGCTCGTGCGCGCGAGTGGCCCCCTAAAGCACGAGACTCTGTGTGTGTGTGCCTACCAACTAAGATTCCATGCTTTGAGGGTTTTCTATTAACGTAAATGCTATCGTTTGCCTGTTGAATGATCACATTACGATGCTCCCCAGGAAACCCCGCCACTAGATTTTCGTCCTTGTCGATTTCCGATTCGTAGCTCGAAAGAACTTATCTGAACAACATACTTGTGCTACTATTCATTTCGATGGTTGAAAATCGCTGTCGATTGCAGTCGCTACTGGATTGAGTCATGGTCTCTCCTTGCACAAAGAATCTTTGATTTTGGATTAAGTGAGCAAACGAGAAGATGCTGCTTGCGTGCGCGAGTGGCCCCCTAAAGCACGAGACTCTGTGTGTGTGTGCCTACCAACTAAGATTCCATGCTTTGAGGGTTTTCTATTAACGTAAATGCTATCGTTTGCCTGTTGAATGATCACATTACGATGCTCCCCAGGAAACCCCGCCACTAGATTTTCGTCCTTGTCGATTTCCGATTCGTAGCTCGAAAGAACTTACCTGAACAACATACTTGTGCTACTACTCATTTCGATGGTTGAAAATCGCTGTCGATCGCAGTCGCTACTGGATTGAGTCATGCTCTCTCCTTGCACAAAGAATCTTTGGTTTTGGATTAAGTGAGCAAACGAGAAGATGCTGCTCGTGCGCGCGAGTGGCCCCCTAAAGCACGAGACTCTGTGTGTGTGTGCCTACCAACTAAGATTCCATGCTTTGAGGGTTTTCTATTAACGTAAATGCTATCGTTTGCCTGTTGAATGATCACATTACGATGCTCCCCAGGAAACCCCGCCACTAGATTTTCGTCCTTGTCGATTTCCGATTCGTAGCTCGAAAGAACTTACCTGAACAACATACTTGTGCTACTACTCATTTCGATGGTTGAAAATCGCTGTCGATCGCAGTCGCTACTGGATTGAGTCATGCTCTCTCCTTGCACAAAGAATCTTTGGTTTTGGATTAAGTGAGCAAACGAGAAGATGCTGCTCGTGCGCGCGAGTGGCCCCCTAAAGCACGAGACTCTGTGTGTGTGTGCCTACCAACTAAGATTCCATGCTTTGAGGGTTTTCTATTAACGTAAATGCTATCGTTTGCCTGTTGAATGATCACATTACGATGCTCCCCAGGAAACCCCGCCACTAGATTTTCGTCCTTGTCGATTTCCGATTCGTAGCTCGAAAGAACTTACCTGAACAACATACTTGTGCTACTACTCATTTCGATGGTTGAAAATCGCTGTCGATCGCAGTCGCTACTGGATTGAGTCATGGTCTCTCCTTGCACAAAGAATCTTTGATTTTGGATTAAGTGAGCAAACGAGAAGATGCTGCTCGTGCGCGCGAGTGGCCCCCTAAAGCACGAGACTCTGTGTGTGTGTGCCTACCAACTAAGATTCCATGCTTTGAGGGTTTTCTATTAACGTAAATGCTATCGTTTGCCTGTTGAATGATCACATTACGATGCTCCCCAGGAAACCCCGCCACTAGATTTTCGTCCTTGTCGATTTCCGATTCGTAGCTCGAAAGAACTTACCTGAACAACATACTTGTGCTACTACTCATTTCGATGGTTGAAAATCGCTGTCGATCGCAGTCGCTACTGGATTGAGTCATGGTCTCTCCTTGCACAAAGAATCTTTGATTTTGGATTAAGTGAGCAAACGAGAAGATGCTGCTTGCGTGCGCGAGTGGCCCCCTAAAGCACGAGACTCTGTGTGTGTGTGCCTACCAACTAAGATTCCATGCTTTGAGGGTTTTCTATTAACGTAAATGCTATCGTTTGCCTGTTGAATGATCACATTACGATGCTCCCCAGGAAACCCCGCCACTAGATTTTCGTCCTTGTCGATTTCCGATTCGTAGCTCGAAAGAACTTACCTGAACAACATACTTGTGCTACTACTCATTTCGATGGTTGAAAATCGCTGTCGATCGCAGTCGCTACTGGATTGAGTCATGGTCTCTCCTTGCACAAAGAATCTTTGATTTTGGATTAAGTGAGCAAACGAGAAGATGCTGCTTGCGTGCGCGAGTGGCCCCCTAAAGCACGAGACTCTGTGTGTGTGTGCCTACCAACTAAGATTCCATGCTTTGAGGGTTTTCTATTAACGTAAATGCTATCGTTTGCCTGTTGAATGATCACATTACGATGCTCCCCAGGAAACCCCGCCACTAGATTTTCGTCCTTGTCGATTTCCGATTCGTAGCTCGAAAGAACTTACCTGAACAACATACTTGTGCTACTACTCATTTCGATGGTTGAAAATCGCTGTCGATCGCAGTCGCTACTGGATTGAGTCATGGTCTCTCCTTGCACAAAGAATCTTTGATTTTGGATTAAGTGAGCAAACGAGAAGATGCTGCTCGTGCGCGCGAGTGGCCCCCTAAAGCACGAGACTCTGTGTGTGTGTGCCTACCAACTAAGATTCCATGCTTTGAGGGTTTTCTATTAACGTAAATGCTATCGTTTGCCTGTTGAATGATCACATTACGATGCTCCCCAGGAAACCCCGCCACTAGATTTTCGTCCTTGTCGATTTCCGATTCGTAGCTCGAAAGAACTTACCTGAACAACATACTTGTGCTACTACTCATTTCGATGGTTGAAAATCGCTGTCGATCGCAGTCGCTACTGGATTGAGTCATGGTCTCTCCTTGCACAAAGAATCTTTGATTTTGGATTAAGTGAGCAAACGAGAAGATGCTGCTCGTGCGCGCGAGTGGCCCCCTAAAGCACGAGACTCTGTGTGTGTGTGCCTACCAACTAAGATTCCATGCTTTGAGGGTTTTCTATTAACGTAAATGCTATCGTTTGCCTGTTGAATGATCACATTACGATGCTCCCCAGGAAACCCCGCCACTAGATTTTCGTCCTTGTCGATTTCCGATTCGTAGCTCGAAAGAACTTACCTGAACAACATACTTGTGCTACTACTCATTTCGATGGTTGAAAATCGCTGTCGATCGCAGTCGCTACTGGATTGAGTCATGGTCTCTCCTTGCACAAAGAATCTTTGATTTTGGATTAAGTGAGCAAACGAGAAGATGCTGCTTGCGTGCGCGAGTGGCCCCCTAAAGCACGAGACTCTGTGTGTGTGTGCCTACCAACTAAGATTCCATGCTTTGAGGGTTTTCTATTAACGTAAATGCTATCGTTTGCCTGTTGAATGATCACATTACGATGCTCCCCAGGAAACCCCGCCACTAGATTTTCGTCCTTGTCGATTTCCGATTCGTAGCTCGAAAGAACTTACCTGAACAACATACTTGTGCTACTACTCATTTCGATGGTTGAAAATCGCTGTCGATCGCAGTCGCTACTGGATTGAGTCATGGTCTCTCCTTGCACAAAGAATCTTTGATTTTGGATTAAGTGAGCAAACGAGAAGATGCTGCTTGCGTGCGCGAGTGGCCCCCTAAAGCACGAGACTCTGTGTGTGTGTGCCTACCAACTAAGATTCCATGCTTTGAGGGTTTTCTATTAACGTAAATGCTATCGTTTGCCTGTTGAATGATCACATTACGATGCTCCCCAGGAAACCCCGCCACTAGATTTTCGTCCTTGTCGATTTCCGATTCGTAGCTCGAAAGAACTTACCTGAACAACATACTTGTGCTACTACTCATTTCGATGGTTGAAAATCGCTGTCGATCGCAGTCGCTACTGGATTGAGTCATGGTCTCTCCTTGCACAAAGAATCTTTGATTTTGGATTAAGTGAGCAAACGAGAAGATGCTGCTCGTGCGCGCGAGTGGCCCCCTAAAGCACGAGACTCTGTGTGTGTGTGCCTACCAACTAAGATTCCATGCTTTGAGGGTTTTCTATTAACGTAAATGCTATCGTTTGCCTGTTGAATGATCACATTACGATGCTCCCCAGGAAACCCCGCCACTAGATTTTCGTCCTTGTCGATTTCCGATTCGTAGCTCGAAAGAACTTACCTGAACAACATACTTGTGCTACTACTCATTTCGATGGTTGAAAATCGCTGTCGATCGCAGTCGCTACTGGATTGAGTCATGGTCTCTCCTTGCACAAAGAATCTTTGATTTTGGATTAAGTGAGCAAACGAGAAGATGCTGCTCGTGCGCGCGAGTGGCCCCCTAAAGCACGAGACTCTGTGTGTGTGTGCCTACCAACTAAGATTCCATGCTTTGAGGGTTTTCTATTAACGTAAATGCTATCGTTTGCCTGTTGAATGATCACATTACGATGCTCCCCAGGAAACCCCGCCACTAGATTTTCGTCCTTGTCGATTTCCGATTCGTAGCTCGAAAGAACTTACCTGAACAACATACTTGTGCTACTACTCATTTCGATGGTTGAAAATCGCTGTCGATCGCAGTCGCTACTGGATTGAGTCATGGTCTCTCCTTGCACAAAGAATCTTTGATTTTGGATTAAGTGAGCAAACGAGAAGATGCTGCTCGTGCGCGCGAGTGGCCCCCTAAAGCACGAGACTCTGTGTGTGTGTGCCTACCAACTAAGATTCCATGCTTTGAGGGTTTTCTATTAACGTAAATGCTATCGTTTGCCTGTTGAATGATCACATTACGATGCTCCCCAGGAAACCCCGCCACTAGATTTTCGTCCTTGTCGATTTCCGATTCGTAGCTCGAAAGAACTTACCTGAACAACATACTTGTGCTACTACTCATTTCGATGGTTGAAAATCGCTGTCGATCGCAGTCGCTACTGGATTGAGTCATGGTCTCTCCTTGCACAAAGAATCTTTGATTTTGGATTAAGTGAGCAAACGAGAAGATGCTGCTCGTGCGCGCGAGTGGCCCCCTAAAGCACGAGACTCTGTGTGTGTGTGCCTACCAACTAAGATTCCATGCTTTGAGGGTTTTCTATTAACGTAAATGCTATCGTTTGCCTGTTGAATGATCACATTACGATGCTCCCCAGGAAACCCCGCCACTAGATTTTCGTCCTTGTCGATTTCCGATTCGTAGCTCGAAAGAACTTACCTGAACAACATACTTGTGCTACTACTCATTTCGATGGTTGAAAATCGCTGTCGATCGCAGTCGCTACTGGATTGAGTCATGGTCTCTCCTTGCACAAAGAATCTTTGATTTTGGATTAAGTGAGCAAACGAGAAGATGCTGCTTGCGTGCGCGAGTGGCCCCCTAAAGCACGAGACTCTGTGTGTGTGTGCCTACCAACTAAGATTCCATGCTTTGAGGGTTTTCTATTAACGTAAATGCTATCGTTTGCCTGTTGAATGATCACATTACGATGCTCCCCAGGAAACCCCGCCACTAGATTTTCGTCCTTGTCGATTTCCGATTCGTAGCTCGAAAGAACTTACCTGAACAACATACTTGTGCTACTACTCATTTCGATGGTTGAAAATCGCTGTCGATCGCAGTCGCTACTGGATTGAGTCATGGTCTCTCCTTGCACAAAGAATCTTTGATTTTGGATTAAGTGAGCAAACGAGAAGATGCTGCTCGTGCGCGCGAGTGGCCCCCTAAAGCACGAGACTCTGTGTGTGTGTGCCTACCAACTAAGATTCCATGCTTTGAGGGTTTTCTATTAACGTAAATGCTATCGTTTGCCTGTTGAATGATCACATTACGATGCTCCCCAGGAAACCCCGCCACTAGATTTTCGTCCTTGTCGATTTCCGATTCGTAGCTCGAAAGAACTTACCTGAACAACATACTTGTGCTACTACTCATTTCGATGGTTGAAAATCGCTGTCGATCGCAGTCGCTACTGGATTGAGTCATGGTCTCTCCTTGCACAAAGAATCTTTGATTTTGGATTAAGTGAGCAAACGAGAAGATGCTGCTCGTGTGCGCGAGTGGCCCCCTAAAGCACGAGACTCTGTGTGTGTGTGCCTACCAACTAAGATTCCATGCTTTGAGGGTTTTCTATTAACGTAAATGCTATCGTTTGCCTGTTGAATGATCACATTACGATGCTCCCCAGGAAACCCCGCCACTAGATTTTCGTCCTTGTCGATTTCCGATTCGTAGCTCGAAAGAACTTACCTGAACAACATACTTGTGCTACTACTCATTTCGATGGTTGAAAATCGCTGTCGATCGCAGTCGCTACTGGATTGAGTCATGGTCTCTCCTTGCACAAAGAATCTTTGATTTTGGATTAAGTGAGCAAACGAGAAGATGCTGCTTGCGTGCGCGAGTGGCCCCCTAAAGCACGAGACTCTGTGTGTGTGTGCCTACCAACTAAGATTCCATGCTTTGAGGGTTTTCTATTAACGTAAATGCTATCGTTTGCCTGTTGAATGATCACATTACGATGCTCCCCAGGAAACCCCGCCACTAGATTTTCGTCCTTGTCGATTTCCGATTCGTAGCTCGAAAGAACTTACCTGAACAACATACTTGTGCTACTACTCATTTCGATGGTTGAAAATCGCTGTCGATCGCAGTCGCTACTGGATTGAGTCATGGTCTCTCCTTGCACAAAGAATCTTTGATTTTGGATTAAGTGAGCAAACGAGAAGATGCTGCTCGTGCGCGCGAGTGGCCCCCTAAAGCACGAGACTCTGTGTGTGTGTGCCTACCAACTAAGATTCCATGCTTTGAGGGTTTTCTATTAACGTAAATGCTATCGTTTGCCTGTTGAATGATCACATTACGATGCTCCCCAGGAAACCCCGCCACTAGATTTTCGTCCTTGTCGATTTCCGATTCGTAGCTCGAAAGAACTTACCTGAACAACATACTTGTGCTACTACTCATTTCGATGGTTGAAAATCGCTGTCGATCGCAGTCGCTACTGGATTGAGTCATGGTCTCTCCTTGCACAAAGAATCTTTGATTTTGGATTAAGTGAGCAAACGAGAAGATGCTGCTTGCGTGCGCGAGTGGCCCCCTAAAGCACGAGACTCTGTGTGTGTGTGCCTACCAACTAAGATTCCATGCTTTGAGGGTTTTCTATTAACGTAAATGCTATCGTTTGCCTGTTGAATGATCACATTACGATGCTCCCCAGGAAACCCCGCCACTAGATTTTCGTCCTTGTCGATTTCCGATTCGTAGCTCGAAAGAACTTACCTGAACAACATACTTGTGCTACTACTCATTTCGATGGTTGAAAATCGCTGTCGATCGCAGTCGCTACTGGATTGAGTCATGGTCTCTCCTTGCACAAAGAATCTTTGATTTTGGATTAAGTGAGCAAACGAGAAGATGCTGCTCGTGCGCGCGAGTGGCCCCCTAAAGCACGAGACTCTGTGTGTGTGTGCCTACCAACTAAGATTCCATGCTTTGAGGGTTTTCTATTAACGTAAATGCTATCGTTTGCCTGTTGAATGATCACATTACGATGCTCCCCAGGAAACCCCGCCACTAGATTTTCGTCCTTGTCGATTTCCGATTCGTAGCTCGAAAGAACTTACCTGAACAACATACTTGTGCTACTATTCATTTCGATGGTTGAAAATCGCTATCGATCGCAGTCGCTACTGGATTGAGTCATGGTCTCCCCTTGCACAAAGAATCTTTGGTTTTGGATTAAGTGAGCAAACGAGAAGATGCTGCTTGCGTGCGCGAGTGGCCCCCTAAAGCACGAGACTCTGTGTGTGTGTGCCTACCAACTAAGATTCCATGCTTTGAGGGTTTTCTATTAACGTAAATGCTATCGTTTGCCTGTTGAATGATCACATTACGATGCTCCCCAGGAAACCCCGCCACTAGATTTTCGTCCTTGTCGATTTCCGATTCGTAGCTCGAAAGAACTTACCTGAACAACATACTTGTGCTACTACTCATTTCGATGGTTGAAAATCGCTGTCGATCGCAGTCGCTACTGGATTGAGTCATGGTCTCTCCTTGCACAAAGAATCTTTGATTTTGGATTAAGTGAGCAAACGAGAAGATGCTGCTCGTGCGCGCGAGTGGCCCCCTAAAGCACGAGACTCTGTGTGTGTGTGCCTACCAACTAAGATTCCATGCTTTGAGGGTTTTCTATTAACGTAAATGCTATCGTTTGCCTGTTGAATGATCACATTACGATGCTCCCCAGGAAACCCCGCCACCCGATTCGTAGCTCGAAAGAACTTACCTGAACAACATACTTGTGCTACTACTCATTTCGATGGTTGAAAATCGCTATCGATCGCAGTCGCTACTGGATTGAGTCATGGTCTCCCCTTGCACAAAGAATCTTTGGTTTTGGATTAAGTGAGCAAACGAGAAGATGCTGCTCGTGTGCGCGAGTGGCCCCCTAAAGCACGAGACTGTGTGTGTGTGTGTGCCTACCAACTAAGATTCCATGCTTTGAGGGTTTTCTATTAACGTAAATGCTATCGTTTGCCTGTTAAATGATCACATTACGATGCTCCCCAGGAAACCCCGCCACTAGATTTTCGTCCTTGTCGATTTCCGATTCGTAGCTCGAAAGAACTTACCTGAACAACATACTTGTGCTACTATTCATTTCGATGGTTGAAAATCGCTGTCGATCGCAGTCGCTACTGGATTGAGTCATGGTCTCCCCTTGCACAAAGAATCTTTGATTTTGGATTAAGTGAGCAAACGAGAAGATGCTGCGTGTGCGCGCGAGTGGCCCCCTAAAGCACGAGACTGTGTGTGTGTGTGTGCCTACCAACTAAGATTCCATGCTTTGAGGGTTTTCTATTAACGTAAATGCTATCGTTTGCCTGTTGAATGATCACATTACGATGCTCCCCAGGAAACCCCGCCACCCGATTCGTAGCTCGAAAGAACTTACCTGAACAACATACTTGTGCTACTATTCATTTCGATGGTTGAAAATCGCTGTCGATCGCAGTCGCTACTGGATTGAGTCATGGTCTCCCCTTGCACAAAGAATCTTTGATTTTGGATTAAGTGAGCAAACGAGAAGATGCTGCTCGTGCGCGCGAGTGGCCCCCTAAAGCACGAGACTCTGTGTGTGTGTGCCTACCAACTAAGATTCCATGCTTTGAGGGTTTTCTATTAACGTAAATGCTATCGTTTGCCTGTTGAATGATCACATTACGATGCTCCCCAGGAAACCCCGCCACCCGATTCGTAGCTCGAAAGAACTTACCTGAACAACATACTTGTGCTACTACTCATTTCGATGGTTGAAAATCGCTATCGATCGCAGTCGCTACTGGATTGAGTCATGGTCTCCCCTTGCACAAAGAATCTTTGGTTTTGGATTAAGTGAGCAAACGAGAAGATGCTGCTCGTGTGCGCGAGTGGCCCCCTAAAGCACGAGACTGTGTGTGTGTGTGTGCCTACCAACTAAGATTCCATGCTTTGAGGGTTTTCTATTAACGTAAATGCTATCGTTTGCCTGTTAAATGATCACATTACGATGCTCCCCAGGAAACCCCGCCACTAGATTTTCGTCCTTGTCGATTTCCGATTCGTAGCTCGAAAGAACTTACCTGAACAACATACTTGTGCTACTATTCATTTCGATGGTTGAAAATCGCTATCGATCGCAGTCGCTACTGGATTGAGTCATGGTCTCTCCTTGCACAAAGAATCTTTGGTTTTGGATTAAGTGAGCAAACGAGAAGATGCTGCTTGCGTGCGCGAGTGGCCCCCTAAAGCACGAGACTCTGTGTGTGTGTGCCTACCAACTAAGATTCCATGCTTTGAGGGTTTTCTATTAACGTAAATGCTATCGTTTGCCTGTTGAATGATCACATTACGATGCTCCCCAGGAAACCCCGCCACTAGATTTTCGTCCTTGTCGATTTCCGATTCGTAGCTCGAAAGAACTTACCTGAACAACATACTTGTGCTACTACTCATTTCGATGGTTGAAAATCGCTGTCGATCGCAGTCGCTACTGGATTGAGTCATGGTCTCTCCTTGCACAAAGAATCTTTGATTTTGGATTAAGTGAGCAAACGAGAAGATGCTGCTCGTGCGCGCGAGTGGCCCCCTAAAGCACGAGACTCTGTGTGTGTGTGCCTACCAACTAAGATTCCATGCTTTGAGGGTTTTCTATTAACGTAAATGCTATCGTTTGCCTGTTGAATGATCACATTACGATGCTCCCCAGGAAACCCCGCCACCCGATTCGTAGCTCGAAAGAACTTACCTGAACAACATACTTGTGCTACTACTCATTTCGATGGTTGAAAATCGCTATCGATCGCAGTCGCTACTGGATTGAGTCATGGTCTCCCCTTGCACAAAGAATCTTTGGTTTTGGATTAAGTGAGCAAACGAGAAGATGCTGCTTGCGTGCGCGAGTGGCCCCCTAAAGCACGAGACTCTGTGTGTGTGTGCCTACCAACTAAGATTCCATGCTTTGAGGGTTTTCTATTAACGTAAATGCTATCGTTTGCCTGTTGAATGATCACATTACGATGCTCCCCAGGAAACCCCGCCACTAGATTTTCGTCCTTGTCGATTTCCGATTCGTAGCTCGAAAGAACTTACCTGAACAACATACTTGTGCTACTACTCATTTCGATGGTTGAAAATCGCTGTCGATCGCAGTCGCTACTGGATTGAGTCATGGTCTCTCCTTGCACAAAGAATCTTTGATTTTGGATTAAGTGAGCAAACGAGAAGATGCTGCTCGTGCGCGCGAGTGGCCCCCTAAAGCACGAGACTCTGTGTGTGTGTGCCTACCAACTAAGATTCCATGCTTTGAGGGTTTTCTATTAACGTAAATGCTATCGTTTGCCTGTTGAATGATCACATTACGATGCTCCCCAGGAAACCCCGCCACCCGATTCGTAGCTCGAAAGAACTTACCTGAACAACATACTTGTGCTACTACTCATTTCGATGGTTGAAAATCGCTATCGATCGCAGTCGCTACTGGATTGAGTCATGGTCTCCCCTTGCACAAAGAATCTTTGGTTTTGGATTAAGTGAGCAAACGAGAAGATGCTGCTTGCGTGCGCGAGTGGCCCCCTAAAGCACGAGACTCTGTGTGTGTGTGCCTACCAACTAAGATTCCATGCTTTGAGGGTTTTCTATTAACGTAAATGCTATCGTTTGCCTGTTGAATGATCACATTACGATGCTCCCCAGGAAACCCCGCCACCCGATTCGTAGCTCGAAAGAACTTACCTGAACAACATACTTGTGCTACTACTCATTTCGATGGTTGAAAATCGCTATCGATCGCAGTCGCTACTGGATTGAGTCATGGTCTCCCCTTGCACAAAGAATCTTTGGTTTTGGATTAAGTGAGCAAACGAGAAGATGCTGCTTGCGTGCGCGAGTGGCCCCCTAAAGCACGAGACTCTGTGTGTGTGTGCCTACCAACTAAGATTCCATGCTTTGAGGGTTTTCTATTAACGTAAATGCTATCGTTTGCCTGTTGAATGATCACATTACGATGCTCCCCAGGAAACCCCGCCACCCGATTCGTAGCTCGAAAGAACTTACCTGAACAACATACTTGTGCTACTACTCATTTCGATGGTTGAAAATCGCTATCGATCGCAGTCGCTACTGGATTGAGTCATGGTCTCCCCTTGCACAAAGAATCTTTGGTTTTGGATTAAGTGAGCAAACGAGAAGATGCTGCTTGCGTGCGCGAGTGGCCCCCTAAAGCACGAGACTCTGTGTGTGTGTGCCTACCAACTAAGATTCCATGCTTTGAGGGTTTTCTATTAACGTAAATGCTATCGTTTGCCTGTTGAATGATCACATTACGATGCTCCCCAGGAAACCCCGCCACTAGATTTTCGTCCTTGTCGATTTCCGATTCGTAGCTCGAAAGAACTTACCTGAACAACATACTTGTGCTACTACTCATTTCGATGGTTGAAAATCGCTGTCGATCGCAGTCGCTACTGGATTGAGTCATGGTCTCTCCTTGCACAAAGAATCTTTGATTTTGGATTAAGTGAGCAAACGAGAAGATGCTGCTCGTGCGCGCGAGTGGCCCCCTAAAGCACGAGACTCTGTGTGTGTGTGCCTACCAACTAAGATTCCATGCTTTGAGGGTTTTCTATTAACGTAAATGCTATCGTTTGCCTGTTGAATGATCACATTACGATGCTCCCCAGGAAACCCCGCCACCCGATTCGTAGCTCGAAAGAACTTACCTGAACAACATACTTGTGCTACTACTCATTTCGATGGTTGAAAATCGCTATCGATCGCAGTCGCTACTGGATTGAGTCATGGTCTCCCCTTGCACAAAGAATCTTTGGTTTTGGATTAAGTGAGCAAACGAGAAGATGCTGCTTGCGTGCGCGAGTGGCCCCCTAAAGCACGAGACTCTGTGTGTGTGTGCCTACCAACTAAGATTCCATGCTTTGAGGGTTTTCTATTAACGTAAATGCTATCGTTTGCCTGTTGAATGATCACATTACGATGCTCCCCAGGAAACCCCGCCACTAGATTTTCGTCCTTGTCGATTTCCGATTCGTAGCTCGAAAGAACTTACCTGAACAACATACTTGTGCTACTACTCATTTCGATGGTTGAAAATCGCTGTCGATCGCAGTCGCTACTGGATTGAGTCATGGTCTCTCCTTGCACAAAGAATCTTTGATTTTGGATTAAGTGAGCAAACGAGAAGATGCTGCTCGTGCGCGCGAGTGGCCCCCTAAAGCACGAGACTCTGTGTGTGTGTGCCTACCAACTAAGATTCCATGCTTTGAGGGTTTTCTATTAACGTAAATGCTATCGTTTGCCTGTTAAATGATCACATTACGATGCTCCCCAGGAAACCCCGCCACTAGATTTTCGTCCTTGTCGATTTCCGATTCGTAGCTCGAAAGAACTTACCTGAACAACATACTTGTGCTACTATTCATTTCGATGGTTGAAAATCGCTGTCGATCGCAGTCGCTACTGGATTGAGTCATGGTCTCCCCTTGCACAAAGAATCTTTGATTTTGGATTAAGTGAGCAAACGAGAAGATGCTGCGTGTGCGCGCGAGTGGCCCCCTAAAGCACGAGACTGTGTGTGTGTGTGTGCCTACCAACTAAGATTCCATGCTTTGAGGGTTTTCTATTAACGTAAATGCTATCGTTTGCCTGTTGAATGATCACATTACGATGCTCCCCAGGATACCCCGCCACCCGAATCGTAGCTCGAAAGAACTTACCTGAACAACATACTTGTGCTACTACTCATTTCGATGGTTGAAAATCGCTATCGATCGCAGTCGCTACTGGATTGAGTCATGGTCTCCCCTTGCACAAAGAATCTTTGATTTTGGATTAAGTGAGCAAACGAGAAGATGCTGCGTGTGCGCGCGAGTGGCCCCCTAAAGCACGAGACTGTGTGTGTGTGTGTGCCTACCAACTAAGATTCCATGCTTTGAGGGTTTTCTATTAACGTAAATGCTATCGTTTGCCTGTTGAATGATCACATTACGATGCTCCCCAGGATACCCCGCCACCCGAATCGTAGCTCGAAAGAACTTACCTGAACAACATACTTGTGCTACTACTCATTTCGATGGTTGAAAATCGCTATCGATCGCAGTCGCTACTGGATTGAGTCATGGTCTCTCCTTGCACAAAGAATCTTTGGTTTTGGATTAAGTGAGCAAACGAGAAGATGCTGCTTGTGCGCGCGAGTGGCCCCCTAAAGCACGAGACTCTGTGTGTGTGTGTGCCTACCAACTAAGATTCCATGCTTTGAGGGTTTTCTATGAACGTAAATGCTATCGTTTGCCTGTTGAATGATCACATTACGATGCTCCCCAGGATACCCCGCCACCCGATTCGTAGCTCGAAAGAACTTACCTGAACAACATACTTGTGCTACTACTCATTTCGATGGTTGAAAATCGCTGTCGATCGCAGTCGCTACTGGATTGAGTCATGCTCTCTCCTTGCACAAAGAATCTTTGGTTTTGGATTAAGTGAGCAAACGAGAAGATGCTGCGTGTGCGCGCGAGTGGCCCCCTAAAGCACGAGACTGTGTGTGTGTGTGTGCCTACCAACTAAGATTCCATGCTTTGAGGGTTTTCTATTAACGTAAATGCTATCGTTTGCCTGTTGAATGATCACATTACGATGCTCCCCAGGATACCCCGCCACCCGAATCGTAGCTCGAAAGAACTTACCTGAACAACATACTTGTGCTACTACTCATTTCGATGGTTGAAAATCGCTATCGATCGCAGTCGCTACTGGATTGAGTCATGGTCTCCCCTTGCACAAAGAATCTTTGATTTTGGATTAAGTGAGCAAACGAGAAGATGCTGCGTGTGCGCGCGAGTGGCCCCCTAAAGCACGAGACTGTGTGTGTGTGTGTGCCTACCAACTAAGATTCCATGCTTTGAGGGTTTTCTATTAACGTAAATGCTATCGTTTGCCTGTTGAATGATCACATTACGATGCTCCCCAGGATACCCCGCCACCCGAATCGTAGCTCGAAAGAACTTATCTGAACAACATACTTGTGCTACTACTCATTTCGATGGTTGAAAATCGCTGTCGATCGCAGTCGCTACTGGATTGAGTCATGGTCTCTCCTTGCACAAAGAATCTTTGATTTTGGATTAAGTGAGCAAACGAGAAGATGCTGCTCGTGCGCGCGAGTGGCCCCCTAAAGCACGAGACTCTGTGTGTGTGTGCCTACCAACTAAGATTCCATGCTTTGAGGGTTTTCTATTAACGTAAATGCTATCGTTTGCCTGTTGAATGATCACATTACGATGCTCCCCAGGAAACCCCGCCACTAGATTTTCGTCCTTGTCGATTTCCGATTCGTAGCTCGAAAGAACTTACCTGAACAACATACTTGTGCTACTACTCATTTCGATGGTTGAAAATCGCTGTCGATCGCAGTCGCTACTGGATTGAGTCATGGTCTCTCCTTGCACAAAGAATCTTTGATTTTGGATTAAGTGAGCAAACGAGAAGATGCTGCTCGTGCGCGCGAGTGGCCCCCTAAAGCACGAGACTCTGTGTGTGTGTGCCTACCAACTAAGATTCCATGCTTTGAGGGTTTTCTATTAACGTAAATGCTATCGTTTGCCTGTTGAATGATCACATTACGATGCTCCCCAGGAAACCCCGCCACTAGATTTTCGTCCTTGTCGATTTCCGATTCGTAGCTCGAAAGAACTTACCTGAACAACATACTTGTGCTACTACTCATTTCGATGGTTGAAAATCGCTGTCGATCGCAGTCGCTACTGGATTGAGTCATGGTCTCTCCTTGCACAAAGAATCTTTGATTTTGGATTAAGTGAGCAAACGAGAAGATGCTGCTCGTGCGCGCGAGTGGCCCCCTAAAGCACGAGACTCTGTGTGTGTGTGCCTACCAACTAAGATTCCATGCTTTGAGGGTTTTCTATTAACGTAAATGCTATCGTTTGCCTGTTGAATGATCACATTACGATGCTCCCCAGGAAACCCCGCCACTAGATTTTCGTCCTTGTCGATTTCCGATTCGTAGCTCGAAAGAACTTACCTGAACAACATACTTGTGCTACTACTCATTTCGATGGTTGAAAATCGCTGTCGATCGCAGTCGCTACTGGATTGAGTCATGGTCTCTCCTTGCACAAAGAATCTTTGATTTTGGATTAAGTGAGCAAACGAGAAGATGCTGCTCGTGCGCGCGAGTGGCCCCCTAAAGCACGAGACTCTGTGTGTGTGTGCCTACCAACTAAGATTCCATGCTTTGAGGGTTTTCTATTAACGTAAATGCTATCGTTTGCCTGTTGAATGATCACATTACGATGCTCCCCAGGAAACCCCGCCACTAGATTTTCGTCCTTGTCGATTTCCGATTCGTAGCTCGAAAGAACTTACCTGAACAACATACTTGTGCTACTACTCATTTCGATGGTTGAAAATCGCTGTCGATCGCAGTCGCTACTGGATTGAGTCATGGTCTCTCCTTGCACAAAGAATCTTTGATTTTGGATTAAGTGAGCAAACGAGAAGATGCTGCTCGTGCGCGCGAGTGGCCCCCTAAAGCACGAGACTCTGTGTGTGTGTGCCTACCAACTAAGATTCCATGCTTTGAGGGTTTTCTATTAACGTAAATGCTATCGTTTGCCTGTTGAATGATCACATTACGATGCTCCCCAGGAAACCCCGCCACTAGATTTTCGTCCTTGTCGATTTCCGATTCGTAGCTCGAAAGAACTTACCTGAACAACATACTTGTGCTACTACTCATTTCGATGGTTGAAAATCGCTGTCGATCGCAGTCGCTACTGGATTGAGTCATGGTCTCTCCTTGCACAAAGAATCTTTGATTTTGGATTAAGTGAGCAAACGAGAAGATGCTGCTTGCGTGCGCGAGTGGCCCCCTAAAGCACGAGACTCTGTGTGTGTGTGCCTACCAACTAAGATTCCATGCTTTGAGGGTTTTCTATTAACGTAAATGCTATCGTTTGCCTGTTGAATGATCACATTACGATGCTCCCCAGGAAACCCCGCCACTAGATTTTCGTCCTTGTCGATTTCCGATTCGTAGCTCGAAAGAACTTACCTGAACAACATACTTGTGCTACTACTCATTTCGATGGTTGAAAATCGCTGTCGATCGCAGTCGCTACTGGATTGAGTCATGGTCTCTCCTTGCACAAAGAATCTTTGATTTTGGATTAAGTGAGCAAACGAGAAGATGCTGCTCGTGCGCGCGAGTGGCCCCCTAAAGCACGAGACTCTGTGTGTGTGTGCCTACCAACTAAGATTCCATGCTTTGAGGGTTTTCTATTAACGTAAATGCTATCGTTTGCCTGTTGAATGATCACATTACGATGCTCCCCAGGAAACCCCGCCACTAGATTTTCGTCCTTGTCGATTTCCGATTCGTAGCTCGAAAGAACTTACCTGAACAACATACTTGTGCTACTACTCATTTCGATGGTTGAAAATCGCTGTCGATCGCAGTCGCTACTGGATTGAGTCATGGTCTCTCCTTGCACAAAGAATCTTTGATTTTGGATTAAGTGAGCAAACGAGAAGATGCTGCTCGTGCGCGCGAGTGGCCCCCTAAAGCACGAGACTCTGTGTGTGTGTGCCTACCAACTAAGATTCCATGCTTTGAGGGTTTTCTATTAACGTAAATGCTATCGTTTGCCTGTTGAATGATCACATTACGATGCTCCCCAGGAAACCCCGCCACTAGATTTTCGTCCTTGTCGATTTCCGATTCGTAGCTCGAAAGAACTTACCTGAACAACATACTTGTGCTACTATTCATTTCGATGGTTGAAAATCGCTATCGATCGCAGTCGCTACTGGATTGAGTCATGGTCTCCCCTTGCACAAAGAATCTTTGATTTTGGATTAAGTGAGCAAACGAGAAGATGCTGCTCGTGCGCGCGAGTGGCCCCCTAAAGCACGAGACTCTGTGTGTGTGTGCCTACCAACTAAGATTCCATGCTTTGAGGGTTTTCTATTAACGTAAATGCTATCGTTTGCCTGTTAAATGATCACATTACGATGCTCCCCAGGAAACCCCGCCACTAGATTTTCGTCCTTGTAGATTTCCGATTCGTAGCTCGAAAGAACTTACCTGAACAACATACTTGTGCTACTATTCATTTCGATGGTTGAAAATCGCTGTCGATCGCAGTCGCTACTGGATTGAGTCATGGTCTCTCCTTGCACAAAGAATCTTTGGTTTTGGATTAAGTGAGCAAACGAGAAGATGCTGCTCGTGTGCGCGAGTGGCCCCCTAAAGCACGAGACTCTGTGTGTGTGTGCCTACCAACTAAGATTCCATGCTTTGAGGGTTTTCTATTAACGTAAATGCTATCGTTTGCCTGTTGAATGATCACATTACGATGCTCCCCAGGAAACCCCGCCACTAGATTTTCGTCCTTGTAGATTTCCGATTCGTAGCTCGAAAGAACTTACCTGAACAACATACTTGTGCTACTATTCATTTCGATGGTTGAAAATCGCTGTCGATCGCAGTCGCTACTGGATTGAGTCATGGTCTCTCCTTGCACAAAGAATCTTTGGTTTTGGATTAAGTGAGCAAACGAGAAGATGCTGCTCGTGTGCGCGAGTGGCCCCCTAAAGCACGAGACTCTGTGTGTGTGTGTGCCTACCAACTAAGATTCCATGCTTTGAGGGTTTTCTATTAACGTAAATGCTATCGTTTGCCTGTTGAATGATCACATTACGATGCTCCCCAGGAAACCCCGCCACTAGATTTTCGTCCTTGTAGATTTCCGATTCGTAGCTCGAAAGAACTTACCTGAACAACATACTTGTGCTACTATTCATTTCGATGGTTGAAAATCGCTATCGATCGCAGTCGCTACTGGATTGAGTCATGGTCTCTCCTTGCACAAAGAATCTTTGGTTTTGGATTAAGTGAGCAAACGAGAAGATGCTGCTCGTGTGCGCGAGTGGCCCCCTAAAGCACGAGACTCTGTGTGTGTGTGTGCCTACCAACTAAGATTCCATGCTTTGAGGGTTTTCTATTAACGTAAATGCTATCGTTTGCCTGTTGAATGATCACATTACGATGCTCCCCAGGAAACCCCGCCACTAGATTTTCGTCCTTGTAGATTTCCGATTCGTAGCTCGAAAGAACTTACCTGAACAACATACTTGTGCTACTATTCATTTCGATGGTTGAAAATCGCTGTCGATCGCAGTCGCTACTGGATTGAGTCATGGTCTCTCCTTGCACAAAGAATCTTTGGTTTTGGATTAAGTGAGCAAACGAGAAGATGCTGCTCGTGTGCGCGAGTGGCCCCCTAAAGCACGAGACTCTGTGTGTGTGTGCCTACCAACTAAGATTCCATGCTTTGAGGGTTTTCTATTAACGTAAATGCTATCGTTTGCCTGTTAAATGATCACATTACGATGCTCCCCAGGAAACCCCGCCACTAGATTTTCGTCCTTGTAGATTTCCGATTCGTAGCTCGAAAGAACTTACCTGAACAACATACTTGTGCTACTATTCATTTCGATGGTTGAAAATCGCTGTCGATCGCAGTCGCTACTGGATTGAGTCATGGTCTCCCCTTGCACAAAGAATCTTTGGTTTTGGATTAAGTGAGCAAACGAGAAGATGCTGCGTGTGCGCGCGAGTGGCCCCCTAAAGCACGAGACTCTGTGTGTGTGTGCCTACCAACTAAGATTCCATGCTTTGAGGGTTTTCTATTAACGTAAATGCTATCGTTTGCCTGTTAAATGATCACATTACGATGCTCCCCAGGATACCCCGCCACCCGATTCGTAGCTCGAAAGAACTTACCTGAACAACATACTTGTGCTACTATTCATTTCGATGGTTGAAAATCGCTGTCGATCGCAGTCGCTACTGGATTGAGTCATGGTCTCTCCTTGCACAAAGAATCTTTGGTTTTGGATTAAGTGAGCAAACGAGAAGATGCTGCTCGTGTGCGCGAGTGGCCCCCTAAAGCACGAGACTCTGTGTGTGTGTGCCTACCAACTAAGATTCCATGCTTTGAGGGTTTTCTATTAACGTAAATGCTATCGTTTGCCTGTTAAATGATCACATTACGATGCTCCCCAGGAAACCCCGCCACTAGATTTTCGTCCTTGTAGATTTCCGATTCGTAGCTCGAAAGAACTTACCTGAACAACATACTTGTGCTACTATTCATTTCGATGGTTGAAAATCGCTGTCGATCGCAGTCGCTACTGGATTGAGTCATGGTCTCTCCTTGCACAAAGAATCTTTGATTTTGGATTAAGTGAGCAAACGAGAAGATGCTGCTTGCGTGCGCGAGTGGCCCCCTAAAGCACGAGACTCTGTGTGTGTGTGCCTACCAACTAAGATTCCATGCTTTGAGGGTTTTCTATTAACGTAAATGCTATCGTTTGCCTGTTAAATGATCACATTACGATGCTCCCCAGGATACCCCGCCACCCGATTCGTAGCTCGAAAGAACTTACCTGAACAACATACTTGTGCTACTATTCATTTCGATGGTTGAAAATCGCTGTCGATCGCAGTCGCTACTGGATTGAGTCATGGTCTCCCCTTGCTCAAAGAATCTTTGGTTTTGGATTAAGTGAGCAAACGAGAAGATGCTGCGTGTGCGCGCGAGTGGCCCCCTAAAGCACGAGACTCTGTGTGTGTGTGCCTACCAACTAAGATTCCATGCTTTGAGGGTTTTCTATTAACGTAAATGCTATCGTTTGCCTGTTGAATGATCACATTACGATGCTCCCCAGGAAACCCCGCCACTAGATTTTCGTCCTTGTCGATTTCCGATTCGTAGCTCGAAAGAACTTATCTGAACAACATACTTGTGCTACTATTCATTTCGATGGTTGAAAATCGCTGTCGATCGCAGTCGCTACTGGATTGAGTCATGGTCTCCCCTTGCTCAAAGAATCTTTGGTTTTGGATTAAGTGAGCAAACGAGAAGATGCTGCGTGTGCGCGCGAGTGGCCCCCTAAAGCACGAGACTCTGTGTGTGTGTGCCTACCAACTAAGATTCCATGCTTTGAGGGTTTTCTATAAACGTAAATGCTATCGTTTGCCTGTTGAATGATCACATTACGATGCTCCCCAGGAAACCCCGCCACTAGATTTTCGTCCTTGTCGATTTCCGATTCGTAGCTCGAAAGAACTTATCTGAACAACATACTTGTGCTACTATTCATTTCGATGGTTGAAAATCGCTGTCGATCGCAGTCGCTACTGGATTGAGTCATGGTCTCCCCTTGCTCAAAGAATCTTTGGTTTTGGATTAAGTGAGCAAACGAGAAGATGCTGCGTGTGCGCGCGAGTGGCCCCCTAAAGCACGAGACTCTGTGTGTGTGTGCCTACCAACTAAGATTCCATGCTTTGAGGGTTTTCTATTAACGTAAATGCTATCGTTTGCCTGTTGAATGATCACATTACGATGCTCCCCAGGAAACCCCGCCACTAGATTTTCGTCCTTGTCGATTTCCGATTCGTAGCTCGAAAGAACTTGTCTGAACAACATACTTGTGCTACTATTCATTTCGATGGTTGAAAATCGCTGTCGATCGCAGTCGCTACTGGATTGAGTCATGGTCTCCCCTTGCTCAAAGAATCTTTGGTTTTGGATTAAGTGAGCAAACGAGAAGATGCTGCGTGTGCGCGCGAGTGGCCCCCTAAAGCACGAGACTCTGTGTGTGTGTGCCTACCAACTAAGATTCCATGCTTTGAGGGTTTTCTATAAACGTAAATGCTATCGTTTGCCTGTTGAATGATCACATTACGATGCTCCCCAGGAAACCCCGCCACTAGATTTTCGTCCTTGTCGATTTCCGATTCGTAGCTCGAAAGAACTTATCTGAACAACATACTTGTGCTACTATTCATTTCGATGGTTGAAAATCGCTGTCGATCGCAGTCGCTACTGGATTGAGTCATGGTCTCCCCTTGCTCAAAGAATCTTTGGTTTTGGATTAAGTGAGCAAACGAGAAGATGCTGCGTGTGCGCGCGAGTGGCCCCCTAAAGCACGAGACTCTGTGTGTGTGTGCCTACCAACTAAGATTCCATGCTTTGAGGGTTTTCTATAAACGTAAATGCTATCGTTTGCCTGTTGAATGATCACATTACGATGCTCCCCAGGAAACCCCGCCACTAGATTTTCGTCCTTGTCGATTTCCGATTCGTAGCTCGAAAGAACTTATCTGAACAACATACTTGTGCTACTATTCATTTCGATGGTTGAAAATCGCTGTCGATCGCAGTCGCTACTGGATTGAGTCATGGTCTCTCCTTGCACAAAGAATCTTTGGTTTTGGATTAAGTGAGCAAACGAGAAGATGCTGCGTGTGCGCGCGAGTGGCCCCCTAAAGCACGAGACTCTGTGTGTGTGTGCCTACCAACTAAGATTCCATGCTTTGAGGGTTTTCTATAAACGTAAATGCTATCGTTTGCCTGTTGAATGATCACATTACGATGCTCCCCAGGAAACCCCGCCACTAGATTTTCGTCCTTGTAGATTTCCGATTCGGAGCTCGAAAGAACTTACCTGAACAACATACTTGTGCTACTATTCATTTCGATGGTTGAAAATCGCTGTCGATCGCAGTCGCTACTGGATTGAGTCATGGTCTCCCCTTGCTCAAAGAATCTTTGGTTTTGGATTAAGTGAGCAAACGAGAAGATGCTGCGTGTGCGCGCGAGTGGCCCCCTAAAGCACGAGACTCTGTGTGTGTGTGCCTACCAACTAAGATTCCATGCTTTGAGGGTTTTCTATTAACGTAAATGCTATCGTTTGCCTGTTGAATGATCACATTACGATGCTCCCCAGGAAACCCCGCCACTAGATTTTCGTCCTTGTCGATTTCCGATTCGTAGCTCGAAAGAACTTATCTGAACAACATACTTGTGCTACTATTCATTTCGATGGTTGAAAATCGCTGTCGATCGCAGTCGCTACTGGATTGAGTCATGGTCTCCCCTTGCTCAAAGAATCTTTGGTTTTGGATTAAGTGAGCAAACGAGAAGATGCTGCGTGTGCGCGCGAGTGGCCCCCTAAAGCACGAGACTCTGTGTGTGTGTGCCTACCAACTAAGATTCCATGCTTTGAGGGTTTTCTATAAACGTAAATGCTATCGTTTGCCTGTTGAATGATCACATTACGATGCTCCCCAGGAAACCCCGCCACTAGATTTTCGTCCTTGTCGATTTCCGATTCGTAGCTCGAAAGAACTTATCTGAACAACATACTTGTGCTACTATTCATTTCGATGGTTGAAAATCGCTGTCGATCGCAGTCGCTACTGGATTGAGTCATGGTCTCCCCTTGCTCAAAGAATCTTTGGTTTTGGATTAAGTGAGCAAACGAGAAGATGCTGCGTGTGCGCGCGAGTGGCCCCCTAAAGCACGAGACTCTGTGTGTGTGTGCCTACCAACTAAGATTCCATGCTTTGAGGGTTTTCTATAAACGTAAATGCTATCGTTTGCCTGTTGAATGATCACATTACGATGCTCCCCAGGAAACCCCGCCACTAGATTTTCGTCCTTGTCGATTTCCGATTCGTAGCTCGAAAGAACTTATCTGAACAACATACTTGTGCTACTATTCATTTCGATGGTTGAAAATCGCTGTCGATCGCAGTCGCTACTGGATTGAGTCATGGTCTCCCCTTGCTCAAAGAATCTTTGGTTTTGGATTAAGTGAGCAAACGAGAAGATGCTGCGTGTGCGCGCGAGTGGCCCCCTAAAGCACGAGACTCTGTGTGTGTGTGCCTACCAACTAAGATTCCATGCTTTGAGGGTTTTCTATAAACGTAAATGCTATCGTTTGCCTGTTGAATGATCACATTACGATGCTCCCCAGGAAACCCCGCCACTAGATTTTCGTCCTTGTCGATTTCCGATTCGTAGCTCGAAAGAACTTATCTGAACAACATACTTGTGCTACTATTCATTTCGATGGTTGAAAATCGCTGTCGATCGCAGTCGCTACTGGATTGAGTCATGGTCTCTCCTTGCACAAAGAATCTTTGGTTTTGGATTAAGTGAGCAAACGAGAAGATGCTGCGTGTGCGCGCGAGTGGCCCCCTAAAGCACGAGACTCTGTGTGTGTGTGCCTACCAACTAAGATTCCATGCTTTGAGGGTTTTCTATAAACGTAAATGCTATCGTTTGCCTGTTGAATGATCACATTACGATGCTCCCCAGGAAACCCCGCCACTAGATTTTCGTCCTTGTCGATTTCCGATTCGTAGCTCGAAAGAACTTATCTGAACAACATACTTGTGCTACTATTCATTTCGATGGTTGAAAATCGCTGTCGATCGCAGTCGCTACTGGATTGAGTCATGGTCTCTCCTTGCACAAAGAATCTTTGGTTTTGGATTAAGTGAGCAAACGAGAAGATGCTGCGTGTGCGCGCGAGTGGCCCCCTAAAGCACGAGACTCTGTGTGTGTGTGCCTACCAACTAAGATTCCATGCTTTGAGGGTTTTCTATTAACGTAAATGCTATCGCTTGCCTGTTGAATGATCACATTACGATGCTCCCCAGGAAACCCCGCCAATAGATTTTCGTCCTTGTAGATTTCCGATTCGTAGCTCAAAAGAACTTATCTGAACAACATACTTATGCTACTATTCATTTCTATGGTAGAAAATCGCTGTCGATTGCAGTCGCAACTGGATTGAGTGATGCTCTCCCCTTGCACAAAGAATCTTTGGTTTTGGATTAAGTGAGCAAACGAGAATATGCTGCTTGTGTGCGCGAGTGGCCCCCTAAAGCATGAGACTGTGTGCGTTGCCTGGCAACTAAGATTCCATGCTTTGAGGGTTTTCTATAAACGTAAATGCTATCGTTTGCCTGTTGAATGATCACATTACGATGCTCCCCAGGAAACCCCGCCACTAGATTTTCGTCCTTGTCGATTTCCGATTCGTAGCTCGAAAGAACTTATCTGAACAACATACTTGTGCTACTATTCATTTCGATGGTTGAAAATCGCTGTCGATCGCAGTCGCTACTGGATTGAGTCATGGTCTCTCCTTGCACAAAGAATCTTTGGTTTTGGATTAAGTGAGCAAACGAGAAGATGCTGCGTGTGTGCGCGAGTGGCCCCCTAAAGCACGAGACTCTGTGTGTGTGTGCCTACCAACTAAGATTCCATGCTTTGAGGGTTTTCTATAAACGTAAATGCTATCGTTTGCCTGTTGAATGATCACATTACGATGCTCCCCAGGAAACCCCGCCACTAGATTTTCGTCCTTGTCGATTTCCGATTCGTAGCTCGAAAGAACTTATCTGAACAACATACTTGTGCTACTATTCATTTCGATGGTTGAAAATCGCTGTCGATCGCAGTCGCTACTGGATTGAGTCATGGTCTCTCCTTGCACAAAGAATCTTTGGTTTTGGATTAAGTGAGCAAACGAGAAGATGCTGCGTGTGTGCGCGAGTGGCCCCCTAAAGCACGAGACTCTGTGTGTGTGTGCCTACCAACTAAGATTCCATGCTTTGAGGGTTTTCTATAAACGTAAATGCTATCGTTTGCCTGTTGAATGATCACATTACGATGCTCCCCAGGAAACCCCGCCACTAGATTTTCGTCCTTGTCGATTTCCGATTCGTAGCTCGAAAGAACTTATCTGAACAACATACTTATGCTACTATTCATTTCTATGGTAGAAAATCGCTGTCGATCGCAGTCGCTACTGGATTGAGTCATGGTCTCTCCTTGCACAAAGAATCTTTGGTTTTGGATTAAGTGAGCAAACGAGAATATGCTGCTTGTGTGCGCGAGTGGCCCCCTAAAGCATGAGACTGTGTGCGTTGCCTGGCAACTAAGATTCCATGCTTTCAGGGTTTTCTATTAACGTAAATGCTATCGCTTGCCTGTTGAATGATCACATTACGATGCTCCCCAGGAAACCCCGCCAATAGATTTTCGTCCTTGTAGATTTCCGATTCGTAGCTCGAAAGAACTTACCTGAACAACATACTTATGCTACTATTCATTTCTATGGTAGAAAATCGCTGTCGATTGCAGTCGCAACTGGATTGAGTCATGCTCTCCCCTTGCACAAAGAATCTTTGGTTTTGGATTAAGTGAGCAAACGAGAAGATGCTGCTTGTGTGCGCGAGTGGCCCCCTAAAGCATGAGACTGTGTGCGTTGCCTGGCAACTAAGATTCCATGCTTTGAGGGTTTTCTATTAACGTAAATGCTATCGCTTGCCTGTTGAATGATCACATTACGATGCTCCCCAGGAAACCCCGCCACTAGATTTTCGTCCTTGTAGATTTCCGATTCGTAGCTCAAAAGAACTTATCTGAACAACATACTTATGCTACTATTCATTTCTATGGTAGAAAATCGCTGTCGCTTGCAGTCGCAACTGGATTGAGTGATGCTCTCCCCTTGCACAAAGAATCTTTGGTTTTGGATTAAGTGAGCAAACGAGAAGATGCTGCTTGTGTGCGCGAGTGGCCCCCTAAAGCACGAGACTGTGTGCGTTGCCTGGCAACTAAGATTCCATGCTTTCAGGGTTTTCTATTAACGTAAATGCTATCGCTTGCCTGTTGAATGATCACATTACGATGCTCCCCAGGAAACCCCGCCAATAGATTTTCGTCCTTGTAGATTTCCGATTCGTAGCTCAAAAGAACTTATCTGAACAACATACTTATGCTACTATTCATTTCTATGGTAGAAAATCGCTGTCGATTGCAGTCGCAACTGGATTGAGTGATGCTCTCCCCTTGCACAAAGAATCTTTGGTTTTGGATTAAGTGAGCAAACGAGAATATGCTGCTTGTGTGCGCGAGTGGCCCCCTAAAGCATGAGACTGTGTGCGTTGCCTGGCAACTAAGATTCCTTGCTTTGAGGGTTTTCTATTAAGGTAAATGCTATCGCTTGCCTGTTGAATGATCACATTACGATGCTCCCCAGGAAACCCCGCCAATAGATTTTCGTCCTTGTAGATTTCCGATTCGTAGCTCAAAAGAACTTATCTGAACAACATACTTATGCTACTATTCATTTCTATGGTTGAAAAGCGCTGTCGATTGCAGTCGCAACTGGATTGAGTGATGCTCTCCCCTTGCACAAAGAATCTTTGGTTTTGGATTAAGTGAGCAAACGAGAAGATGCTGCTTGTGTGCGCGAGTGGTCCCCTAAAGCATGAGACTGTGTGCGTTGCCTGGCAACTAAGATTCCATGCTTTGAGGGTTTTCTATTAACGTAAATGCTATCGCTTGCCTGTTGAATGATCACATTACGAAGCTCCCCAGGAAACCCCGCCAATAGATTTTCGTCCTTGTAGATTTCATATTCGTAGCTCAAAAGAACTTATCTGAACAACATACTTATGCTACTATTCATTTCTATGGTAGAAAATCGCTGTCGATTGCAGTCGCAACTGGATTGAGTCATGTTTTCCCCTTGCACAAAGAATCTTTGGTTTTGGATTAAGTGAGCAAACGAGAATATGCTGCTTGTGTGTGCGAGTGGCCCCCTAAAGCATGAGACTGTGTGCGTTGCCTGGCAACTAAGATTCCTTGCTTTGAAGGTTTTTTATATTAACGTAAATGCTATCGCTTGCCTGTTGAATGATCACATTACGAAGCTCCCCAGGAAACCCCGCCAATAGATTTTCGTCCTTGTAGATTTCATATTCGTAGCTCAAAAGAACTTATCTGAACAACATACTTATGCTACTATTCATTTCTATGGTAGAAAATCGCTGTCGATTGCAGTCGCAACTGGATTGAGTCATGTTTTCCCCTTGCACAAAGAATCTTTGGTTTTGGATTAAGTGAGCAAACGAGAATATGCTGCTTGTGTGCGCGAGTGGCCCCCTAAAGCATGAGACTGTGTGCGTTGCCTGGCAACTAAGATTCCTTGCTTTGAGGGTTTTCTATTAAGGTAAATGCTATCGCTTGCCTGTTGAATGATCACATTACGATGCTCCCCAGGAAACCCCGCCAATAGATTTTCGTCCTTGTAGATTTCCGATTCGTAGCTCAAAAGAACTTATCTGAACAACATACTTATGCTACTATTCATTTCTATGGTTGAAAAGCGCTGTCGATTGCAGTCGCAACTGGATTGAGTGATGCTCTCCCCTTGCACAAAGAATCTTTGGTTTTGGATTAAGTGAGCAAACGAGAAGATGCTGCTTGTGTGCGCGAGTGGTCCCCTAAAGCATGAGACTGTGTGCGTTGCCTGGCAACTAAGATTCCATGCTTTGAGGGTTTTCTATTAACGTAAATGCTATCGCTTGCCTGTTGAATGATCACATTACGAAGCTCCCCAGGAAACCCCGCCAATAGATTTTCGTCCTTGTAGATTTCATATTCGTAGCTCAAAAGAACTTATCTGAACAACATACTTATGCTACTATTCATTTCTATGGTAGAAAATCGCTGTCGATTGCAGTCGCAACTGGATTGAGTCATGTTTTCCCCTTGCACAAAGAATCTTTGGTTTTGGATTAAGTGAGCAAACGAGAATATGCTGCTTGTGTGCGCGAGTGGTCCCCTAAAGCATGAGACTGTGTGCGTTGCCTGGCAACTAAGATTCCATGCTTTGAAGGTTTTTTATATTAACGTAAATGCTATCGCTTGCCTGTTGAATGATCACATTACGATGCTCCCCAGGAAACCCCGCCAATAGATTTTCGTCCTTGTAGATTTCAAATTCGTAGCTCAAAAGAACTTATCTGAACAACATACTTATGCTACTATTCATTTCTATGGTAGAAAATCGCTGTCGATTGCAGTCGCAACTGGATTGAGTGATGCTCTCCCCTTGCACAAAGAATCTTTGGTTTTGGATTAAGTGAGCAAACGAGAAGATGCTGCTTGTGTGCGCGAGTGGCCCCCTAAAGCATGAGACTGTGTGCGTTGCCTGGCAACTAAGATTCCATGCTTTGAGGGTTTTCTATTAACGTAAATGCTATCGCTTGCCTGTTGAATGATCACATTACGATGCTCCCCAGGAAACCCCGCCAATAGATTTTCGTCCTTGTAGATTTCCGATTCGTAGCTCAAAAGAACTTATCTGAACAACATACTTATGCTACTATTCATTTCTATGGTAGAAAATCGCTGTCGATTGCAGTCGCAACTGGATTGAGTGATGCTCTCCCCTTGCACAAAGAATCTTTGGTTTTGGATTAAGTGAGCAAACGAGAATATGCTGCTTGTGTGCGCGAGTGGCCCCCTAAAGCATGAGACTGTGTGCGTTGCCTGGCAACTAAGATTCCTTGCTTTGAGGGTTTTCTATTAACGTAAATGCTATCGCTTGCCTGTTGAATGATCACATTACGATGCTCCCCAGGAAACCCCGCCAATAGATTTTCGTCCTTGTAGATTTCCGATTCGTAGCTCAAAAGAACTTATCTGAACAACATACTTATGCTACTATTCATTTCTATGGTTGAAAAGCGCTGTCGATTGCAGTCGCAACTGGATTGAGTGATGCTCTCCCCTTGCACAAAGAATCTTTGGTTTTGGATTAAGTGAGCAAACGAGAAGATGCTGCTTGTGTGCGCGAGTGGTCCCCTAAAGCATGAGACTGTGTGCGTTGCCTGGCAACTAAGATTCCATGCTTTGAGGGTTTTCTATTAACGTAAATGCTATCGCTTGCCTGTTGAATGATCACATTACGAAGCTCCCCAGGAAACCCCGCCAATAGATTTTCGTCCTTGTAGATTTCATATTCGTAGCTCGAAAGAACTTATCTGAACAACATACTTATGCTACTATTCATTTCTATGGTAGAAAATCGCTGTCGATTGCAGTCGCAACTGGATTGAGTCATGTTTTCCCCTTGCACAAAGAATCTTTGGTTTTGGATTAAGTGAGCAAACGAGAATATGCTGCTTGTGTGTGCGAGTGGCCCCCTAACGCATGAGACTGTGTGCGTTGCCTGGCAACTAAGATTCCATGCTTTGAAGGTTTTTTATATTAACGTAAATGCTATCGCTTGCCTGTTGAATGATCACATTACGATGCTCCCCAGGAAACCCCGCCAATAGATTTTCGTCCTTGTAGATTTCAAATTCGTAGCTCAAAAGAACTTATCTGAACAACATACTTATGCTACTATTCATTTCTATGGTTGAAAATCGCTGTCGATTGCAGTTGCAACTGGATTGAGTGATGCTCTCATCTTGCACAAAGAATCTTTGGTTTTGGATTAAGTGAGCAAACGAGAAGATGCTGCTTGTGTGCGCGAGTGGCCCCCTAAAGCATGAGACTGTGTGCGTTGCCTGGCAACTAAGATTCCATGCTTTGAGGGTTTTCTATTAACGTAAATGCTATCGCTTGCCTGTTGAATGATCACATTACGAAGCTCCCCAGGAAACCCCGCCAATAGATTTTCGTCCTTGTAGATTTCATATTCGTAGCTCAAAAGAACTTATCTGAACAACATACTTATGCTACTATTCATTTCTATGGTAGAAAATCGCTGTCGATTGCAGTCGCAACTGGATTGAGTCATGCTTTCCCCTTGCACAAAGAATCTTTGGTTTTGGATTAAGTGAGCAAACGAGAATATGCTGCTTGTGTGTACGAGTGGCCCCCTAACGCATGAGACTGTGTGCGTTGCCTGGCAACTAAGATTCCATGCTTTGAAGGTTTTTTATATTAACGTAAATGCTATCGCTTGCCTGTTGAATGATCACATTACGATGCTCCCCAGGAAACCCCGCCAATAGATTTTCGTCCTTGTAGATTTCAAATTCGTAGCTCAAAAGAACTTATCTGAACAACATACTTATGCTACTATTCATTTCTATGGTTGAAAAGCGCTGTCGATTGCAGTCGCAACTGGATTGAGTGATGCTCTCCCCTTGCACAAAGAATCTTTGGTTTTGGATTAAGTGAGCAAACGAGAAGATGCTGCTTGTGTGCGCGAGTGGTCCCCTAAAGCATGAGACTGTGTGCGTTGCCTGGCAACTAAGATTCCATGCTTTGAGGGTTTTCTATTAACGTAAATGCTATCGCTTGCCTGTTGAATGATCACATTACGAAGCTCCCCAGGAAACCCCGCCAATAGATTTTCGTCCTTGTAGATTTCATATTCGTAGCTCAAAAGAACTTATCTGAACAACATACTTATGCTACTATTCATTTCTATGGTAGAAAATCGCTGTCGATTGCAGTCGCAACTGGATTGAGTCATGCTTTCCCCTTGCACAAAGAATCTTTGGTTTTGGATTAAGTGAGCAAACGAGAATATGCTGCTTGTGTGTGCGAGTGGCCCCCTAACGCATGAGACTGTGTGCGTTGCCTGGCAACTAAGATTCCATGCTTTGAAGGTTTTTTATATTAACGTAAATGCTATCGCTTGCCTGTTGAATGATCACATTACGATGCTCCCCAGGAAACCCCGCCAATAGATTTTCGTCCTTGTAGATTTCAAATTCGTAGCTCAAAAGAACTTATCTGAACAACATACTTATGCTACTATTCATTTCTATGGTTGAAAATCGCTGTCGATTGCAGTTGCAACTGAATTGAGTGATGCTCTCATCTTGCACAAAAAATCTTTGGTTTTGGATTAAGTGAGCAAACGAGAAGATGCTGCTTGTGTGCGCGAGTGGCCCCCTAAAGCATGAGACTGTGTGCGTTGCCTGGCAACTAAGATTCCATGCTTTGAGGGTTTTCTATTAACGTAAATGCTATCGCTTGCCTGTTGAATGATCACATTACGAAGCTCCCCAGGAAACCCCGCCAATAGATTTTCGTCCTTGTAGATTTCATATTCGTAGCTCAAAAGAACTTATCTGAACAACATACTTATGCTACTATTCATTTCTATGGTACAAAATCGCTGTCGATTGCAGTCGCAACTGGATTGAGTCATGCTTTCCCCTTGCACAAAGAATCTTTGGTTTTGGATTAAGTGAGCAAACGAGAATATGCTGCTTGTGTGTGCGAGTGGCCCCCTAACGCATGAGACTGTGTGCGTTGCCTGGCAACTAAGATTCCATGCTTTGAAGGTTTTTTATATTAACGTAAATGCTATCGCTTGCCTGTTGAATGATCACATTACGATGCTCCCCAGGAAACCCCGCCAATAGATTTTCGTCCTTGTAGATTTCAAATTCGTAGCTCAAAAGAACTTATCTGAACAACATACTTATGCTACTATTCATTTCTATGGTTGAAAAGCGCTGTCGATTGCAGTCGCAACTCGATTGAGTGATGCTCTCATCTTGCACAAAGAATCTTTGGTTTTGGATTAAGTGAGCAAACGAGAATATGCTGCTTGTGTGTGCGAGTGGCCCCCTAACGCATGAGACTGTGTGCGTTGCCTGGCAACTAAGATTCCATGCTTTGAAGGTTTTTTATATTAACGTAAATGCTATCGCTTGCCTGTTGAATGATCACATTACGATGCTCCCCAGGAAACCCCGCCAATAGATTTTCGTCCTTGTAGATTTCAAATTCGTAGCTCAAAAGAACTTATCTGAACAACATACTTATGCTACTATTCATTTCTATGGTTGAAAATCGCTGTCGATTGCAGTTGCAACTGAATTGAGTGATGCTCTCATCTTGCACAAAGAATCTTTGGTTTTGGATTAAGTGAGCAAACGAGAAGATGCTGCTTGTGTGCGCGAGTGGCCCCCTAAAGCATGAGACTGTGTGCGTTGCCTGGCAACTAAGATTCCATGCTTTGAGGGTTTTCTATTAACGTAAATGCTATCGCTTGCCTGTTGAATGATCACATTACGAAGCTCCCCAGGAAACCCCGCCAATAGATTTTCGTCCTTGTAGATTTCATATTCGTAGCTCAAAAGAACTTATCTGAACAACATACTTATGCTACTATTCATTTCTATGGTAGAAAATCGCTGTCGATTGCAGTCGCAACTGGATTGAGTCATGCTTTCCCCTTGCACAAAGAATCTTTGGTTTTGGATTAAGTGAGCAAACGAGAATATGCTGCTTGTGTGTGCGAGTGGCCCCCTAACGCATGAGACTGTGTGCGTTGCCTGGCAACTAAGATTCCATGCTTTGAAGGTTTTTTATATTAACGTAAATGCTATCGCTTGCCTGTTGAATGATCACATTACGATGCTCCCCAGGAAACCCCGCCAATAGATTTTCGTCCTTGTAGATTTCAAATTCGTAGCTCAAAAGAACTTATCTGAACAACATACTTATGCTACTATTCATTTCTATGGTTGAAAAGCGCTGTCGATTGCAGTCGCAACTCGATTGAGTGATGCTCTCATCTTGCACAAAGAATCTTTGGTTTTGGATTAAGTGAGCAAACGAGAAGATGCTGCTTGTGTGCGCGAGTGGTCCCCTAAAGCATGAGACTGTGTGCGTTGCCTGGCAACTAAGATTCCATGCTTTGAGGGTTTTCTATTAACGTAAATGCTATCGCTTGCCTGTTGAATGATCACATTACGAAGCTCCCCAGGAAACCCCGCCAATAGATTTTCGTCCTTGTAGATTTCATATTCGTAGCTCAAAAGAACTTATCTGAACAACATACTTATGCTACTATTCATTTCTATGGTAGAAAATCGCTGTCGATTGCAGTCGCAACTGGATTGAGTGATGCTCTCCCCTTGCACAAAGAATCTTTGGTTTTGGATTAAGTGAGCAAACGAGAAGATGCTGCTTGTGTGCGCGAGTGGCCCCCTAAAGCATGAGACTGTGTGCGTTGCCTGGCAACTAAGATTCCATGCTTTGAGGGTTTTCTATTAACGTAAATGCTATCGCTTGCCTGTTGAATGATCACATTACGATGCTCCCCAGGAAACCCCGCCAATAGATTTTCGTCCTTGTAGATTTCCGATTCGTAGCTCAAAAGAACTTATCTGAACAACATACTTATGCTACTATTCATTTCTATGGTAGAAAATCGCTGTCGATTGCAGTCGCAACTGGATTGAGTGATGCTCTCCCCTTGCACAAAGAATCTTTGGTTTTGGATTAAGTGAGCAAACGAGAAGATGCTGCTTGTTTGCGCGAGTGGCCCCCTAAAGCATGAGACTGTGTGCGTTGCCTGGCAACTAAGATTCCTTGCTTTGAGGGTTTTCTATTAACGTAAATGCTATCGCTTGCCTGTTGAATGATCACATTACGATGCTCCCCAGGAAACCCCGCCAATAGATTTTCGTCCTTGTAGATTTCCGATTCGTAGCTCAAAAGAACTTATCTGAACAACATACTTATGCTACTATTCATTTCTATGGTAGAAAATCGCTGTCGATTGCAGTCGCAACTGGATTGAGTGATGCTCTCCCCTTGCACAAAGAATCTTTGGTTTTGGATTAAGTGAGCAAACGAGAATATGCTGCTTGTGTGCGCGAGTGGTCCCCTAAAGCATGAGACTGTGTGCGTTGCCTGGCAACTAAGATTCCATGCTTTGAGGGTTTTCTATTAACGTAAATGCTATCGCTTGCCGGCTGAATGATCACATTGCGATGCTCCCCAGGAAACCCCGCCAATAGATTTTCGTCCTTGTAGATTTCCGATTCGTAGCTCAAAAGAACTTATCTGAACAACATACTTATGCTACTATTCATTTCTATGGTTGAAAATCGCTGTCGATTGCAGTCGCTACTGGATTGAGTCATGCTCTCCCCTTGCACAAAGAATCTTTGGTTTTGGATTAAGTGAGCAAACGAGAATACTACCATGATCAAAAATAAACCGAAATTTGGTCATAAAATGGTCATAAAATGAAAAGTACTAGTTTTTTCTTCAAAATTCAAATTGTCCCCGTCGGATGCAATGCATTTGAGCCAGGCGTTTGATCCACTCCTGGAAACTTTTCTGGAGTCGATTTTTAGTATAATCATTAGTGCCTCTGGCGATTTTAGCTTTATTGCCTCCACCTTCTCAAAACGAGTTCCTCGTAGTGGTTTTTTGAGTAAATTGAGTAGGAAGAAGTCACATGATACGAAATCAGGTGAATTGGCCGGTTGTTGAATGGTACTGGTGTTGTTTTTTACGAAAAACTCACAAATAATCAACGCATTATGAGATGGCGCATTATCGTCATGGAGAATCCACGAGGTGTTACCCCAAAAAGGCAGGTTTTTTTTGCGTATAAATCCGAATGTTATCTTGGTGGTCTCAGCTATCTCTCTTATCGTCAATGTGTTATTTTCAATCAACAATTGTGGGATTTCATCAACGTTTTCATCAGTTTTCGATGGCCTTCCAGGACGAGAATCGTCCTCAACTGCCTCACGACCACTTTTAATGCGTTCATATCACTGGTACACCTGTGTTTTCGGTAGAGAATCGTCGCCATAACACTTTTGTATCATTTTTAATGTGTCGGAACACTTAATTTAATTTTTAACGTTGTTCAGGTTTTGAATCCATTTTCAAAATCGCCATGACGTAAAAACTTAATGCAAACAAATCACTGCTATAAACGTAAATGAACAGCTAGCAAGCTGAAACTTGGCAAATACGTCTGTTACAGAGCTGTCGACGTGATAAAAAAAACAGAATCCAAAATGGATAAGCCCGCGCGGAATAAATTCAAAATTCCGGTTTATTTTTTATCATGGTAGTATATCTTTGTCACTTTTGCTTCAATTTATACAAAAGTTTAACATGATACCCTTGAGAACATCAGCAGTCATGGAAAAATGATAAACTTAAATAAGTTAAACAGCTTAGCCCCATCTTAAGAATCCTGTGGAAAGGGAGCTTGAATGGTAAAGTTACTATCGTGACCGATCGCACGGTTAAGGTGAAAGAATTCGCTGTAAAGCACACGCGCACTGTTGGTATGCGTAGTTTGAGAGTCGCCTGTCGGCCAAAGAATGGTTGTTTTATTGTGGCAAATTTCTATCGTGGCCATGCATCCACAAGCACAATTGGTTTATTATGTTTATTGGTTCACAACAATTTAAACTACCCTGCCGGAGACGGAGACGGAGTGGTTCAGCACTCACCGAACGGAGTCCACTGGCCGCTAGCCTGGCAGGTGATGTCGATCGTACGCGCCGCATCGCAGCGCACCCGGAGCGAGTCACCGAACTGGAAAGAGTTGCCACCGATGATCCGTGCCGTGGGCAGGAGGGCCGGCCGGCCACACGAAATGCCTGGTTCAGAAAATGCGTTGGGGGTTAACGAGGAGTTTAAACGTGTGTGTGCGTGTCCACTCGGTCCGCTACTTACGGCCACAGCGTGCCATAATCGGCGTCCAGCGGCCGTTCGGTTGGCAGCGGACGATCGGATGTCCCTGCAGGATGTGGCCCGGTTCGCACCGGTACTCCAGCTCGTCGTCAACGTAGTAGTGCGTGTCGAGCGAACCGGGGGCGATGCGCATGAGTGGGCGGGCCGGTGGGTCCTCGCACAGTGCGCCTTCGCAGAAACCCTCCAGGGCGGTCCAGCGGCCATCCCGGCCGCACTCGCTGGTACCGCGGCCACGCATCGTGAAGCCCCGCTCGCACCCGTACCGGATGCGTGTGCCGGGTTCGACCGCGACCCCGCTTGCCCGCAACTGCTCGAACTGCCAACCGGCGTCCGGCGTGGACCCGATGCCCGATCCCGATCCGGACGATGGATGGCGTGACTCGACGCCCACCACCCGGCTATCGATCGGTGGCCGGGGTAGATGCTGCAACGGGCAACGTCGACCTACGGACTGTGCCGGTGGCGTTGGTTGCACCAGCGGGTGCGTCCAGCGCCGATACTGGTCGTAGATTGGCCGAAACGCCTTCATCAGCAGCACCTTGAGCTTGACGCTCGTGACGCTTCCCTCCTCTTCCTCCTTCTCCTTCTCCTGCTTGCCGGGTGACGTTTGCTCCCGCTCATCCTGCACGATGGCGTCGATGTACCGACAGATGACAGCGCGGTAACCGTGCTCCAGCGACTCCGGATAGCGCAGGGCACGATCGACCGGTCCGGCCACACCGTACAGGAGGTAGTTGAGCAGGTAAACCGGCCGAACCGGCGGGGTCGGCGCCACCTGCATCTCGCCCCCGTTGGCGTTCGCTCGTACGAGCAGCGCAAGGAGTTTCGCCTCCAGCACGGGGGCGGACGCCGAAAGCACCGGTAATCCGCTCAAATCTGGCCAACCGGGATCGGTTGGGCCGGGCACCGGGAGGAAACAGAACAGGGACCGGGCCCGCCCGTCCGTTTCCACGTGTTCGCACCCGTACTGCAGGTAGTCCCGGAGGTTTTTCCAAAACCGCCCATCCGGCTGGCTGGTGTCTACGCTAACGGGTGTCACTACCGTCGTCGTCGTCGTTGTGGTCGTCGTTGGCGTTGTTGTCGTTGGTTTACACTCGGGCAGCGGTAGATCCCACTGGCCACCGTCACCGCACGTCAGCAGGTTCTCGGCATCCGGTGGCAGCTCATATCCTTCCGGGCAACGCACCTCCGCCATCACACCCTCGTCGTAGCTGTCGGCCGGCACACCAAGGACACCCCGCTCGGTTGCGTAGATGATGATCGGTCGTACGGGGGCGGGGGTCGCGGTGCTAACGAGTGCTGGGCAGCGGATGACGCTCACGCAGGCCGGTACCGGGCCAGACCAAGTGCCCGTAGCCGTGCACCGGAGCGTCACCGGGCCGTCCAGCAGGAAGCCGACGTCGCAACCGAACTGGGCCACACCCCCATAGCTGGTCTTCGAGAAGCTGACACGGCCATTTAGCGGGGCTGCCAGTGCCCCACACCGGACCACTAAGCCAGGAAGATGAAGAAGATGAAGAAGAAGAAGAAGAAGAAGGAGAAACAGTACAGTAGCAAAAAGGGAGGTAAAAAAGGCACAGCGTCGGTTTCCGTTCGCTCCCGCTGTGGCATTTCCAGTGTTAAACATGCACTTTAAAGCGGTCCATATGCGCTCAATTTTATTTATCAGTGTTTGTTTGTTTGTTTGGACGTAACGCCGGAAACCAATTAAACGCCATTTCTGCATCAAAAGCATCTTTCTTCTTCTTATAAATAAAAACAAATTATTATGTTTGTTTGTGCGCGCATCGTTCCAAATCTACCGGGCCGATCTTTGCCAAACATGGCACAAGGATAGCTTATCACCACAGATGAAGGGTTTGGGGGTCCTTTTTCCAGAATTTTCCTCCCTTCTCACCCCTCCCAAATACCAATGTGTTAGAAAAATGCACAGCTCTGGTGTTTTTCAAGTAAATTTCTGCAAAACTCTCACAATTGTTGCTGGTTGCTTTAGATACCATGTAACAAAGTTTGGTTCTTGCCGGATAAGGGGGAGGGGGGGGGGGGGGGGGAGGGGTGGCATACACTCCCTATCCTGAAAATCCCTTCTAGGGCAATATGGGTGTCATTTCCAATGTTTTTGGGGTCTCTTAATTGATTGGTAACATTACAGCGGAGTTTACTCCATTCTGTCACCCTCCGCTTTCCTCGAGAAAGAGAGAGAGTGAGAGAGAGAAATGGAGGGAAGAGAGCAGTACATCGACCGCAACTTATAAAAAAGGTGCCAAAACCAACTTTGATTAATATACTGAACAATTCGCGTGTTTATCCCTCCCAGCAGGATTGGTAAAGTCTGAAAATGTTGCCAAATGAAAAATGAGTTTGGAAATGGAGAGCATAACATTCCAGTCAGCAACAAGAATTCAATTTGCACCGATCTTTAACACAAGATATCGGATCTAGCATGACCATTAAATTGTGGTTTTAACGAAGATAACATTCATTAGCTGCACATTGCCCAAATGGTGGATTTGTTATGAATTAACCGTGGAGTGGCTGCTCTTTATGATCATAAATTATCATTGTCAACTAATTATTTTTACTCTTCTTATTTTGGTCAGTATCTTCTACAATCGACATGCTCTCAAGATAAAACTCATGCTGATAGACACGTTAAATGCTATAAATGATATCGTGCTAGAAAGATGGAGCAAGAGAAAAAAACCATACCGTATACCCGTATGAAATCGGGAAAATCAGCTAGTTTAAATTTGATCGACAAATGCATCAATGTAGCCCACACACATAAATATATTTACGCCAATGCATGCAAGTTGCATGGATTGATCAATAAAATTGAGCGTGTATGGGCCGCTTTACACAGACAGGTCCATAACATCGAAAACGAATGGCATAAAAAACACACAAATACTGCGAGTTAACGGGCATGTTGGCCGTCTGAGCATCGGTCCGAGGTAAGAGGATGGATCATAAAACTTGTTCCAACTATTGGCGTACGGCTGTATTGAATAATTCGCTCAAAAATTGGTAAGCAGCACCAATCCAGCCCAAAGCACGTGATGAATCTAACTTTTTCATCAACAAAATCTAGGCCACCGAGCAAGCCCGGAATAGAGCGATGGGTAGTGAAGGAAATGTCCTCCCCTACTTCTTTGTTACTCGTTAATAAACATACGGCTTGTCCGTCATTGTACAGGGTTACTGACATGGAGTGTTAGCAACTTCACACTGCTGTATCTTTCAAACCGCTCGTAACATCGACGCCATAATTGTTTTACTTATAGTTTAATATATTGTTTACAAGCTATTTAAATAATTTGCGTCTATGTTTATGTAGATTTTTTTATCGTGATGTAATTCAAACATAATAGCTGTGATGGCGTTTATTTGGCTGGAAAATCTGAACCTTCACCTATAATTCGTGAGCTCAGTCATCTTAAAATGATCAAAATGTTGGTGTATCGCTCCATAAATCAATACAATGGTACTGATAGCATTACAAAACGCTATGGAAGTGGACCAAAACAAACCGCAATATTGTCAGAAATGATTGGGAAGGTGAAGACCATAAAAACCTCGCAAAAGATATAAAAATTTCGCTCGATCCTATGCAACCCATAATGAACAATGAACCCAAGGTTGAGCCTTACAACTTCCAAAAAGCGCACAATCTTACACCGAAGCATAAAAAAATCGGTGCGAACAAGCAAAGGAGTTGTTGCGCTTGCACGAATTTGGCGAATTTTCAAACATTCTGTTCTCCGATAAGAAAATTATTCAAATTAATCAGTCCATCATACTTGAATTTGAACCAAAGTACGGCCACTCGTAGCAATTTCCCATCGCATTAATTGGCTTGGACCGCAGTGACCGCTGATGGGCGCACTTCAACTGTTTTTATCGATTCTGGAGTCAAATTGAAAGCGACACGTTATCGATAATATGTTTCGAAAGGTGCTTTAGAGCCATGGACACGTAACCATTTCGGTCGCAGACCATGGACGTTCCTACAAGACTCGGAATCGTCTCATAAAGCTCGTGCGAACCAAGAATGGTTAAAAAATCATGTTCCACACTTCATTTCGTCCACACAGTGGATTTCGATTTCGCCAGACGCAAATCCGATGGACCATTCCGTCTGGTCCAAGTTAGAGAGCAAGGTGAGGACTAAAAAATAAGCCAGTATGGATGCGGTAATGTAATCGATTGTACGAGAACGAGCCACAATACCGCAAGGTCACATTCATGCAGCATCAATTTTTTTCTTCGTGCCGTTAGAAGGCTATAGTCGAGCCAAATGTGGCCACATCGAGCTCAAGAGAATAGTTTCTGAAAATTTGATTATTTTAAAACAATTTTGTCTTTTAAATCAATACAAAATCATTTCAAACAAATAAGTTATAGGAATAAGAAATAATCATGTTTGTGCACATGTTTTTCAACTATTTCTGTGCATTTTCAATCAATTCCTACTCCGTTTTTGCAATGAAATTGTTACAATAGATCCTACGTTTAATGTTAGCCAAAAAAGTTTGGATGGGCAGCAGCTGGGGGACGTTGAGCGGGTTCGCAATTTTCGATATCACGCTGACACTCAGCCGCTCCATTTCGTCTAACGTTCACTTCGAGTATCGTTTCTGGCCAAATTCCCCACTCTCGTACTATTAATGTTCCTTGATGAATGACGCCACTCTGTATAATAAATTTCCCCGATCACGACCAGTTCGGAGTTAAAGAAGGGCAGCTGATTGTTAACCACAGCAGGGCCTTCTTGAGGAACTTGGCATGCGAGTGAATTTCACGTTAGAGCTCACTTTCTTCGTGCGGGAAGTAGAATATGAAGTGCCTTTTAAAAATTTAACATCCAGGATGAGATAAGTTTCGCGTTAATTCACCACCGCCACGTCGCGACACACCGAAAAATTAAACTTGACGATGATGGTCAACCGCTGTCGCTGCAACATTACTTGCTGCTCTGAGATGAGTGGCCGGGACTTCCGCTTTCTGACATGTATGCCCATGTCCTCCAGATACTCCTTAACTATTTGGACCATCGCACCGATCCCGCGATCAATCGCACGCATCGATTTGGACACTTTTTCCTCGGTCTCGGTCGGATCAGCATCCTTTGGAGCTTTTTATCGGCCAGAGTCGTCCAGAACCATGCCTTCTTGTGATACTTTTATTGTTGGGCAATAGTGCCAAGATCTTACAGATACTGTAACGGCCATTCCGATACTCACAAAGTGGCACACGACAATTTTTTTGGACGCGTCAGAATACCGTTTTTGAAATGCGCAAACCTCGGAACGAAGTTGCTTCGCTTTTTGCGCCATCACGATTAGAGTTCGACTGATAGAGCTTTCAAATTTTGTCTGATGACCCATGAGTAACTACTATTGATGCTGCATTTTTAGTTTCTGCAGTGCGACTGACGGTTTGCCTATGAAAAATTGACAAATTTTGTCTCTTTTTTTTTTAATGCATACGTTATTGTGCCCAAAGATCGTACTCAAAGCGTATTGAACCGTGTTTCTACACAGAAGGTTTGCCACCTACATCGTTCACTTTGCATGGAATTTGCCACCTCAGTGATTCTTTCCTCATGCAAACGTTGACGGATTTTTTTTTGCTGCTGTCGAATTCGAGTCGCCGTTTGAAAACCATCATGCCGTGACTACTCGAACGAGTGGAATGAAATGTAGGAAAGGGGTTCGGTTAGGGAATGCTTACCCTTGCAGTAACGCTGCTCCCGGGTGTTCCAGCGTGACGTGCGCAAACAGTGAGCGACCGGAGGGCCGATCAGCTCGTACCCTTCACCGCACCGGAAGCTGGCCTGCTGCCCGCTACCATCGTACGTGACGGAACCGTGCGATAGCGACAGGTTGCGGGGACACTGGCGACAGAAACCGGATGCCGCGTACCGCACCCGACCGGACGTGGTGCCCCTTGTCCGCAGATCCGTCCAGCGCACGATATCACCGTGATAGGTAGTGGTGGCGCAGGTACGGTAGTAGCTGGCAACCTCAGCCGCCGTCAGCTCGCGGCTCCACACATCCACGTAAGCGATCCGGCCACGGTAGGCTTCGGTGGCACTGAACGCACCACCGACCACGTCCTGCTCCTGGCCGAGCACGAGCAGACCACCGGTGGGGACGGTGGTACCAGTGGCCAACGCGCCACCAGCCGCCCGTACCTCCCCATCGAGGTACAGCTGCCAGCGACCGTGCCGGCCGCTCCAGCTCACGCACACAAAGTGCCACTCGCCATCGACGAGCGTCACGTTGGTGACCGCGTGCTGACCGTTCACGTACAGCACCAGCCCACTGTAGTCGGTCAGTGTGAGCGTGTTGTCGCTGGAACGCGTTGCGTACGATACGAGTGTTCCATAGTTGAAACTATCGTTCGTCTCAAACCACCCGCACAGCCCGATCGCACGCCAACCACCATCACTCCCGCTGCCGGAACGAAGCCGCAGCTTCACGAACTCCCTGGTGGTGCCCGGTTCACTCAGATCGACCAGGAAGTCGGTGGCCACGCGCTGCTCACACTGATCGCCGGTGTAATCGGGCTGGCAGGCGCACCGGACCATCCGGTACGCCTCCTCCTCTGCCTCTTCGGTCATCTCTTCCTTCCTTTCTTGGTCGTCGTCGTCGTTGTCGTCGTCTGGGTTGTTGTCGTCGCTGACATGGCGTAGCTTCAGCGCCACACAGGTACCGCCATGGAGGCACATCGCGTACCCGTCGCACGGATTGTCCACCTCCGTACAGTTCGGACCACGCCAGCCCGCCGGACAGACACAGCGGTAGTCACGCGTGCCCACTGCGTGCTGGTGGCTGGTGGTTGGTGCCGCAGGCAGCTCATCATCATCGCCATCGTCTGATTGCTCCGTCAGCAGCAGTTGCTGCTGCTGCTGTTGGCGTTGAGCAACCGCCTCCCGAAAGCGTACCTGTTCCGGTTCGTCCACTGCTTCTCCCCCTTCTCCTCCTCGTCCGCGATTCTCCTGTTGCCCGTTCAGACAGCGTGCTCGGCCAGCGCACGGTAAGTAGTCGCACGGTTCCAGATGGCACCGGCGGCCCGTCTTGCCGGCCCGGCACACACAGCTATATCCGTCGGCGGCGTTCACACACACGCCACCGTGCAGGCAGGGGTTGGGAGTGCAGTGGTCCCGGTGCCGCTCACACCGTGTCCCCTCGTAGCCCGGCCGACACTCGCAAACGGCGGTACCGTCCACCTCGACACAGATGCCGCCACTCCGTGCGCATGGTTGTTGTTGCCACGTTGCGGACTCGTTGCCCATCGTCGGTGCTCCGGTCTCGTGGCACGGATCCACGTACAGCTCGCAGTGCGATCCACCGATGTACGGTGGCCGGCAGTGACAGTGAAAGTCCGTTCCATCGGCGACCGCTACGCAGGTACCACCGTTCAGGCAGGGTGCGGAAGCACACGGGTTCAGCGACAGCTCACACCGCTCCCCCACGTACCCTTCGTCGCATACGCAACCAACACCGTCGGTGTCACGTTCGTCCTGGCAGTGGCCGTGGTTGCTACACTCACCTTCGCAGCCTCGCCGCTCTAGGGGTCCCGCCAACGGGAAGCAGTCGGTGGGCGCGGTGGAACCGCGCGCCGAACCATACCCCACCGGGCACGCCTGGCACTGGGCTCGGTTGTACTGCGCCTGGTAGTAGCCCGGTTCGCACTTCCGGCAGAACGGCATCAGCGTCTTTTGGTACTTGGTGGGTGGTGGTCCGCCACCAGGGGAACGTCGACGAGCGGCCATCGGTTTCAGTCGGGCCACCGTCCCGGGTGGACACTGGGGTTTGCAGTCGTGCGCGTGCTTGGCGTTGGGCCGGCTGGTGGAGTGGTGCACCGGACATGCTTGACAGGACGTTTGGCCCGTTCGCTCGTTGTACGTACCGATCGGGCAGCTCTGGCAGCTGTTACCGAGCGTGTGGTTGTGGTACGTGCCTCGCGGACAATGCACTAGCAGCGAGAGTAAGTGAGAGAACGAGAAATATTAATAAATCGCAATCATTTCCAGCTGCAACTAGTGAAATAATGCGAACTGGGAGCTGGGACTAGTGAAATAATGCGAAAATCAACCGACAGATGTGCTTAAGAACTAAGAAATGAATATCAACTGGTCACTATTTCAGCTGGCCCATCACGTGGCAACGATGGACTCCGAAAAAAAGGAATTAAAAAAGGTTTTTAACACATCTTCCCTAAAAATGCTGCCAAACAGTTTTGAACAGTTATAGTTTAAGGTGACATTCAAGGTTCATAAAATAAGATAAATGATTTCTTCACAAAACATCTTCAAAAGGGAGCCTTTTGTTACCAGAATTAACCTTAGGCGACCACCTTAGGCTTCTGCTCGTGTCGTCATAATAATAGCAAATGATATAAATACGGCTCAGTCCGTAAGGTATCAGAAACAAAATAATTATAATAATAATAGCAAAAGATAATGAAAGAAACAGTTCACTGTGCATTCATTCTGTAATCTAGAAAAATACAAAAAACCTCGATCCGCCTCTCAATCTGTTTTTTTTTTAACATACCAGGTGTATAACCTTAAAACTGCTGTTTTTCGGTCGATGAAAACACATGTTATTAAATAGAAAACCAAAAGATAAATTATTCTATGTATTTTCTCTTGCTAACTATACATTTTTCCTATCTTTTGGCCAATTTGTGGAAACCACGCCAAAAGAATTCTTCATTTAGCGAGGCAAACCTCCCGTCATGTCATTTTCTGATATCTTCATACAAATCGAAGTGTTGCTCGGCCAGCGTGTGACCGATCGTCGAAAAGTGGTGATATTTGGAATGCTCCAGGTCCAGTTAATTAGCGGGGGAAGGTAGAACTGCCCAGTTTATGGAATTCATATAATTATGGACCATTTTTGATGAGTGCGCCCATGCGTTGTCGTGCAGGAATATCAACCTCTCATGTCTTTCATTCTAAATTGGTCTTCTTTCACGCAAAGCGCGTTATATTTTGATTATTGGCTGGTTCCCTAACAGTTTCACAAGACTACAACACCTCATAACAGACGACACTCATCTGATCGCACCAAGTACACAGCATTGCCTTGCGTTCAAAGCGATTTGGTCTTGCGATAGAAGATGATGTTTGGCCAGGATCTATTAACGGATTTTTTTCGTTCTAGATGCTAAAAATGTATCCACTTTTCATCGAAAGGCACCACAATAATACGGAACGACTTTCTTTTTTGTCTAACAAGCAAGAATTCGCATGTGTTTTGCCGTCGCTCCATCTTCATGGGGTACCCATTTTCTAGCTATTTGAACCTTTCCATGGCTCTTAAACGTATGGAAATGGCAGGAAAAGCAATTCCTTACTACTGGGCAAGTATTTTTTTACGATTACGTATGATTCTCATCCAAAAGAACCTGCAATTCATGGTCCTAATCTTTTTTGGGTGGATTTTCACGCTTCTTGTAACTCAAGTCAAAATGGTCATCTTTGCATCGATTTAACTAATCTTTGCAAGCGGTTGCTAATACCACATTGTCACCAGAGGCCTCAAGAAGCATTTTATGTGTTTCGACCGACGATTTTTTCCAATTAAAAGACAAAAATGGAGCTCCCCGCGAAAGCTCTTTTTCAGGCACAAAATTAGACATGATTAAGCAAGAAAAAATATATGTTGTTGTATGGTATCACTTATCATGTGGACTGATTTATGTAAATAGGTGTCGAATAAACACAAAAAACGGTATGGCATGTAGATGAAAGCTCAATTTGGTCTGAAAGCCCATCTATAAGCAAACAGCAGTTTTAAGGTTATACACCTGGCATATAATGACGGACGACTTCTCTTCCTGTTATTTCTCAATTATGGGCCCTATTGCGTGTATCTTGTCTTGAAAACAAGACTGCTGTAACTGGTGTCCGAAACTGGTGAAAAAACTCAGCATGAACTGTATGAACCATGAATGAAATATCAAAGGCAACTGCGACGAAAATAAAAAAATGGGTACCAAAAACGACACAGCTCAACTGGTGACTAGAGTGAAGTCCACTGTGATCAAATTTATCCATTTTTATTTGCAAATAAAGCCTAGCTGGATTTGGACACCTCTTCTCCGGTGATTACAGTTATCAGGGACACTCGCCAAGCAGAGCCAGGTCTGTCTAGGCGGAATGATCACTGAAAGCAGAGGGTTCCGCGAGCAACTAAGTGGACTTGAGTCGCAAACGCGCTAGTCAACAGTAGTTTTTTGAGATTTTCCAATCTTTTACAATTTTCTGTAATGATTTGTGCATTCTTTAGCAATTTTTCGCCGACGACCGGGCACAAATAAATCCAAAAATTCAGGAAAAAACTGTTTCTACACGTTTGCTCGCCATGTTAAAGAAACCGTTTAGATTTGTTTGTTTAGCTGCAAAAATCGCAACAAGCATCTCCAATTTGAGTCTCATTTCACAGACTCGCAGTCTGGTACCAAAAGGTACACGACTGGAAAAGTGAGGCTCGGTAGAGTTTCGGTCGATTTTTTCCGTTTCGTCAAAGTCACCAATGATAGCTAACGATGTTGGTTTTTGGTGGTGTTAGTGATTTTTATGGTCGTATTAGGAACTGTTGTGTATTCGGACTCACAAAAAATTATCGGTTCATTCATTAATTCAAAACATTATTGCTGAGTTTTTTCATCAGCTGTAAAGCAGTCTTGTTTTCAAGACAAGACACACGCAATAGGGCCCTATGTTTCTGTGCATCTGCGCAATTGCCGTATAAGCTTTTTGGAAGACAATATTCTCAGACAGAAGACAGCCAGACACTTGAAGTAGGGGTCCCTCTGATAGGGATCGACGGGGATACCTACCGCACTGTAGCTTCCGGGAAATGCTGCCATTTGCGCACCGTACCAACTCGTCGAGCCGCAGCACGCTCAGGTCGAGATCGAGTGCACCGAGCCGCCGCCGCAGCTTCTCATTCCCGCTCACCTTCCTCAGCTCCTCCTTTATGCGCTGCGCCCGGTAGGAACATCGGAAGGTTAGTCAGTAAGAAGCTTACCTGGTCTGTCGCAAAGTAAACAGGACTTTTTCAATAAGAAAATTTTTGGTGGCGCTATCTTAATGTGAGTGTTTTTGCTGCATCTTTGAGGAACTTTCAGTCTAAATTTTAATGGCATTTGGTCTACTAGAAGCAAAGTTATGGAGCATAAAATGACAGTATGTTATGTGGTCGGTACAAGCCTTCTGAACGACCAAAATTTCAGCATAACGTTTTCCTTTCATCCGCTAATGAAGTTTACTGTATACTTAAAAGCCACAGGAAACCCGATCAGGTGATTACCGGAAAGGATTTTACGATTAAATCCAGTTTTTGGTAAAAAAATAGTGGTGAGCGTGGATCGATGAGACGCCACATTATGGGCACAGCAAGCGCAGTCTCCCTTCTTCACGATAACTTTGCAGAATCCGACGAATAAGATGCATTAAACATCTGAAAACATCAAGATAATATTCGGCAGTAACTGTTTGGCCAGCTAATTTTTTTTTTAATTTTGAGAAAATCCCGCACTCAATCAATGCTTCCTGGCGTTATCACGGACTTGGCTTGGCCAACATGAAGGTTGTCGTTGGGGTTCTCGCGAACGGTTTTTAAACGCGTATACAACTCATAAACTCTGCCACTGGATAGACAACCATCACCATAAATTTGTTATATCAATTCGCTAAACGTTTTACCGAGTTTAAAAGCTAAACCTGATGGTGGATTTTTAGCCGTTCAGATTGCTTGTACCGACCAACCAAACATACTGCCACTTTAGTCACCATAACTTTGCTTTCAATGAACCAAATGGCATGAAATTTGGATTGAAAGTCCTTCAAAGATGCAGCTTTCAAACAAAAATACTCACGTTAAGATAGCGCTACCAGAAATTTTCTTATGCAAAAAGTCCTGTTTACCTTGCGACAGACCATGTATTGTGTGGTTGCTGCTGGCTTACCTTGATGTTGTCCGACTTTTTGCCATCACTTCGCCAGAGACCGAGCTCCTGCGAGAGCCGCTTGTACACGACCAGCTTGACCGTGGAGCGCTGCCGCATCAGCTCGTCCGCTGGTTGCGCGGCACTGCGGCGCTTGACCACATGATAGCGGGTAGCCTCGTCACCGCCCGCTTCCGGTAGCTCACACACCGGTAACCGGGTCAGCAGGGTACAGTTCGTCTGCTCACCACACAGCTGATCCCGCAATCCAGCACTGACAAAGCCCTCGGACAGGTCGGCCAGGGCGTCCGGATCATCGCAGAGCGTCGGACCGAGAAGCGGTTGCTCCAGCTGCAGTGTCAGCACCTTCTCGACGCCGAGTGGCCGCACGATCGCACTGCACTCGGGCTCGGGATCGGTAGGCAGACCGTTCCAGGATGGGCGGGCCCGGTCACACACCAGCAGTACCGTGTCAGCGGTCTGGTCGTGGGCAAAGGCAAAGTCCTCCCGGCAGCTCAGCTCACACCAGACGTGCGTCCCGTTGTGCGCACAGACGGCGAGCCCGTTCGGTGGTTCCGGTACGGTCTCGCAACTGTACTGGCGCACCTCCACCCGCACCGTACAGTTGGCCTCGTTGCCCGAGGCGTCCACGGCCCGATACAGCACCGTGTGCAGCCCCACCCCCAGATAGCCGTGCGTCACGTTCTGCGTCATCGTAACACCGGCCGTCCCGGAGTTGTCGAACACGGTCGGTTCGTCCCAGCGCACCAGCGTCTCCTGCGGGTTGTCCGGCCGGCTGACGTAGTAGACCGGTGCGTGGGGCCAGACCGACGCACCGCAACCCTCCAGCACCGGCGGTGTCCGGTCGATGACGGTCACGCGAAAGCTACAGCGGGCCTTATTCTTGAACGCGTCCACCGCCACATACGTGAACTCGTGCTCACCGAGTGGCAGTTGAGTGCCGCCATCGCGCAGGGCCGGCCGCACCCAGTACGTAAAGTTGTCACCGCTGTTGTCGTAGACGTAGGGTGGCTGTAACCGGCGCACCACACTGTACGGATAGTCGTCCTCCAGCAGCACCTCGTACGGGCCCGGACACTCGAGAAATGGGGGCGCTATGTCGACGCACCGTGGCGTCTTCGATTTGCTCCATACGCCCGTCCGTCGCCCACCGCACTGTTTCGTCGACGGGCCGCCCTTCATCTCAAAACCGAAGTCACACACCAGCGTGCAGTTGGTACCGAAGGCGGACTTGGACGTCGCGCAATCCGTTGGCTCGTACGTCCCGTACGGTACTGCCGGTAGTGCCGGGCACACAATCTCTGCGAGGGATCCGTATCGGAAAGCAAAAGGGGCAAAACGAAACGGATTAACCCACACGCCGGGCCAGGACAGGTCTGTGCGAAACTTACGCTTGCATGTCGTGTGCAGTCCGTCCCACTTGGAGAGCGGCAGGCAGTTGCGGTTGTGGGAACCCTTCAGGTAGTAGCCCGGTCCGCACTTGAACGAGCATTCGGTGTCGATGGGCATCCGCTCGGTGTAGCGCTCGACCGCGCTGCTGTAGTTGCGCATGAACGTCTTGTTCCGGGGCGTGTAGTCGTAGTACAGGTCCAGATCGGGGTTCGAGCACACCGCCATACCGTAGTACGGGATGATGAGCGGTGGGCACATCTTCACTGAGTCACCGAGCGACCGAGGGAGAAGTGCAGTGAAGGACAAGAGCTTTATTTCAGTGTTTTCTCTAATACTGCGCTCCAGTCTAGCAGTCTAGAAGGGGAATTTAGGATACACTAGGCTAGGCTGGGCGCAGGTTAAGCCCTCATTCAGCCCCTGTACTCATTCAGCAGCCTAACACACGTACACACTTGAATGTTTAAGAGATTCAACGCGAAGAAGGCGCGACTGATAATCGGTCTTTTATTCAGTTGAGAGCGAGCGGACCGGAATACGGTGTGCTCGAGCGTGTACTTGGGAGTGGTTCAGAGATTTACCACAAGCCTAGTACACCCCTTCCAACAATTAATAAATGTAAATCAAACTCAAGTTTTCAGTTAATTTATCTTTAAGAGATACATTAGGCGGGGGCTAAGATATTTAATTTTATGTTTACATTTATTTTAACCTTTTTTGATGACTGCTCATGCCCTTTCATGAATATTATGTAAAATTTTTGGATCAATCGAAACAAAGCTGGTAAACGTATAGATTATAGAAAAATCGCGTCTCATCGCGTGACTCAATGCAATGTTCGCTACTTTGAAGGGCATTTCCCACAACCAACGTTTCCACAGTCGATACCCACCCAGTAGCACTGGAATCTGGGTACTGGGGAATCTGTATACTATATGCAAGGTAGCCCCGTCGAGTTTTCAAATTTATTCAAATTCATGACACATTTGTTTTTAATCAATCATGTTTTTTGTGCAAAATCGTAGTTATCACCACTAGTTAGTTAGAAACATTTGAAAATTTGGAAAATCTACAAAAACGTGACGGGGTGCTATCGGGGATGAAGTTATGATCTGAGAAAAGAATATTGATTTGTATATTACAGATAACACATCACGTAGCACCGTGATAGTACATTTTAGTAGACACGCTTTGCTAAAATTAATGTTATGGATGAAGTTTTTAACAAATCTTCCCCAAAATGCTGCCAAATAGTTTTGAACAGTTACAACAGAGTGCGCCATCAGGATGTATCCTATTTTAAAGTTGAATAACTCTGTCATTTTTCAGCCGATTTTGAGAAATAGAACAGTTTCTGAAACTTCAGTCTATGCCATTTCAATAATGGATCACTTTACATTAAAAGAGCGGACTGAAATTGTAACACGTTTCATTGTAAAAAATCGGCCAATAGTGGAAACTGCGATCGTGCATTGGACGATGAATAAATCCTGTGGTGGTTTCCTTCTTTGCAGCATATGACGGTACTGGATTTTTTTTCTGTGGGTCCGTTTGAAAAAAATGGTTTTTGCAAACAAATTGAAGGCTATGAAACAACTTAGAGCAAATATAATAGTTCAAATTGCCAAAAAAAAACTCCCTAAATGCTGTCAAAACAATACAAAATGCCCGAAAAAAGGCCGCTTTTTGTTTACGCGAATGAAGGCGGTCATTTGAACGATATCATATTTTGAGTATGGCACTATAAATGGCATGGAATAACCTAAATAAAACTGGTTTATTTTTTAAAATCGACTGAAAAATGACAGAGTTCTTCAAATTTAAAATAGGTTACATCCTGATGGCGCACCCTGTACTTTAATGTGACAGTCAGGTTCATAAAATAAGATAAATGGTTTCTTTTCAAATCTTCAAAACTCTTCTGGTATTCTTCTCGATTCAGGTGTTCTGGTTCCCCTTCGGTAGGGTGATTCCAGTGAGGCGATACCGAAGGCGACCTTAACCGTTAGATTTTTAGAAATATTTGCGGCCTGAAGTGGTACAATTTGCAAGCACTAGATGTAGATGTGTGTTTGATTGGTTGTTAGTTTTTTTTTTTGTCGCACATCAATTACCAAAAACAAAAAAAAAACAACTTACGCGTACACTTGGCCTCGATACCGGACCATAGGCCGTTCTCTTGGCACAGCCGGATGCTGCTACCGGAGAGCTCGTAACCGGGCCGACACCGGACACCGCAGGCTGCGTTCAGTACCCGGCCACACGGTTTCGGTTCCATCACGAAGTAACCGTTCGGGGGTGCGACCAGCTCGGCACACGTCACCGCCACGCACCGACCATCCTCGTTCGCCTGGTAACCGTGCGGGCAGACGCACTCGCTGACCGCAGTTGCGCCCAGACGCAGCGTTACCTGCCGACTGTGCGGACACGGCCGGCATCGTCCACCACCGTCACCACCATCCTCCCAGTACGTACCGTTCGCACACGGTTGACAGTCACCACGCAACCCAGTACCACCGTAGCCCGGCTCGCAGGTACACTGGTAGTGGCCGGACGTGGTGCCGCAGCTACAGCTGGCACGCTGATCGCAGCAGCCAGCAGCGTCGGGGAGCGAGGGCATCTGATTGCAGAGCCGATCACACAGCGACCGATTCGTGACCGGATGGGACGGCCCAGGACGGTAGTCAAGGTGTAGCGCTTGCCGTACGAGCTCCTCGAACTGGTCGTAGCTGCGTAGCAGGTAAAGGTACGGTTCGGCCGACACCAGCGCGGTCAGCTCATCGCCGTTGCCGGTTTCGATGGCGAGGGCAAAGATGTGGACACCGGCCGCCTTCAGGCGGGCAGCCACCGGTACCGGGTTGCGCCCGTTCGAGTAACCATCGGTAACGAGAAAGACGGTGCGCGTCGGAGTGGCATCGATGCCGGCGTCCGGATCCGGATTTCCGGCCAGGATCGCTTCCGCCTCCCGGAGCGCACCGTACGTGTAGGTGCCGCCACCACTATAACTGACCGCTGGCAGCGCATCCTGCAGCAGGCCACACTTGTCGTTGGCCGGATCGGGGCGGGAGATCTGATCGACATGGCGGACCACCTTACGCCGCGAGCTAAACGTCACGAGGGCGACCCGCGTCCGGTTGAGGCGCACATCGAAATCGGCAGCCAGCAGCTTCTTCACGAAGCGCAGCTCGCTGGCGAAGTTGGCCGAACCGACACTCGAGCTCGCATCGACCAGGAAGACGATATCGAGCCGATCCCCGGCACGTCGCAGCTCGTCTATGTGCTGCCGGAAACGGGCGCTTACTAGCGCCAGCCGTCCGGTATTATCACCACCACCACCACCACCACCATCACCGGATGTCGGTCGAGGGGTTGACGACGATGGTGGTAGTGCCACATCTGCAGGTGTTCCGTCTGTCGCATTCCCCCACTCGTCACCTTTCTCCTCTTCCTCCTCCTGCTCCTGCTCAGCCTGTTCCGGGAGTGTAGTAGCGATGGTTACATCCAGTGCGCTATCAAGGTCACCGGTGGCTGAAACCATCAACGTCAGCCCGAACGCACTAACCACCAGCAACATCACCACTACTACCACACACCGTTGCTTCATCCTAGCCAGTCCTTAGCACCTAGCTACACCTGGGAGGCCCCCGCAACCCCCAACCCAAACCCACCACTAACGTTTGCTCTTCCTGCTTTCTACTTCCGGTGCCACACTGCACACGCACGCACGATCGCACTTCTAGTTCGAGTGGAGAATGAGTTCGTCGCTCCGTGTAGAGCCAGCCAGCGGTGGTCCTTATCGCTCTACTCTGCTCTGGTCTATTGTGCGCTACAGATTCACCCAGCACACAGCACATCTCTTCTGCTAGCTGCCTAGTCTAGCAAACTGACTAATCCCTACTCCATCAAACATACTCACATTTGTCTCTCGCACGGCCACCCACGCACAAGTGCCATAACGGTGGCGAAACTTAAGGCAACCGCAGTAGCACGCAGTCCGTGAAAACGACGACATGTTGCTTTTTTTTAAACTGTGCATTCAGTGCTTACAAGGTTAACTCTGCTGTTACCTTAAAAAAAACCCAATTTTATCTTCGTGGTTCATTTGGTCCATGATGTATTTTCTATGGAATTGGCTATGTAAACGATTGCGTATGGAATGTTTTGCGTTTATAATCGAAAGATATTAAATTATTTACCTATATTTTGGTTTTCAATTAGTATTATAAACTAAATACATGTTTTTTTTATTGTAATATTGGTCCACAATCCAACTCACACAAACGAATATGGAAGCGAAAAAAGACATTGTGTAAGAAAATGAGACATTATTCAGTCTGTGTTTTTTCATTCTTGTGCTTAGACGCACATATTTGTCGTGATGTGTCATTCAAACGATTTAGACAGCAATTTACTGGAAGAAAATGATTGAATTCTGCCTTATATTTATACACTCAGAAAATTTAAAAAAAGTAATACTGAAACTGCATATGACTCGGATGATGAAATTGAGTCTTTCAATGACAAATGTAATGAAAATCACCAAAATTAATAGAGAAAGGCGGATCCGTTATTCGTTGCATCGAAGATTTCTTTGGAGCGATAAACTATTCCTCGAGCTCATCGGTTCACAACCTCAATATGTAATCACAACACGGCCACGAACAACCCGATTTGCTTCGTCCAGATGTTGCGATATGAAGTCTACTTTTTATTATTTTTTCCTCCGAAAATTGAAGAGATTGTGATCGCAAACATCAACAAAAATGTCCAATGTATTGCGACAAACAGCAGAAATTGATTCGGCAGCTTTACGAAAACACATTGGAATACTCATTCTCGCTAGTGTTCGGTATACTTCATTCTTTTAGTTTTTTGAAAAATCATTTCATTATATTATTTTTCACAAACTAAAGAATGAAGATGTGCATGGTTCGTTTGATGCTTTATTTGGCCGCTTATTGTTTCGTACTATAATGTCGCAAGTGAGATTTCAAAAGATTGGAAGAGCATTACGTTTTCATGATGTCGATAGACGAAGACAAAACCATAACACCGATAAAATCACTCCGATTCGAGATTGTTTGATCGAGAGGTAGAATTTCTTCTACAAATACCATGAAAATGTGTTCGTAAAATTCTAAAATTGCCATGAAAATGTAACAATTCACAAACAACTAGCGACATTCAGAAGACGGTGTTCTTTTCGGCAGTATATAGTATCCAGACCGGCTAAATAATATTTGAAGTAACGATCACCGACACTTCAGCTTTATCAGATGAATTATTGACAATCACTCGATCGTCACCTTCACCAGCTCGTCAACCAGACGATCTCGCCCGGCTGATCACTTTCATCGACTCTAGCACCTTCAACGACCCTAAAGACGATAATTCAATGTGAAATGTACCGTATGTGGTGTATTTGTGTGCAGAAATAATAGAGAAGTGTTATGGATCACATGAATCACTAAAAACATCCAACCAATAGCTACTGAATAGCTATATTATGAGGAAAATGTACTTTGGACCAAATGGTCCACGAGGGTAAAATTAGTAAGTTTTTGTTTTCTTTTCGACGCCTTTATATGAACTTAAATGTACATTTATTCTTATTTGCTGAAAATAGTACCATATTGAAAATCTCAAGACAATCGGATTTTTAGTTTTGAAGATATAACATAAAAAACCAACGAAAAATGGACTAAATGGTCCAAAGGTTAAAGGGCGAAAAAACCACATATGATGGTAACGCTAGCCAAGCAGCCGCTTATTGCGAGTAGCATCAAAAGCTGATCCTGTTTGTCATCGCATACATGTTTCATCCTTTGAATAGCACTCTGTAGCTACTGTTGCAGGGCATTGGTCGTGGTGGATGGAAACAGCCCTTATGTCACAGAACATTCTCTCGCTCCTGTTAACGATTAGCAGGAGCGCGCGCTGAACAAATTCTGTCCTGGGCATATTATGATAACGGGTTGCCCCTTTTTTGCACATGTAATGGGACCGCTACAACAAAACAAAGCACAATTTTGCAAAGATCCAAAACGAAATATTACATACTCACAGTTACATAGTAAAAGATAAAACATGTGCACAATACAAACCAAAGAATTAAAAGACAAAAAATTATACTACAGATAGAACGACTTACAAATATACCAATAGACTCAGTCACCTGTCTTTCTAGCGTATCTTTCTAGCGAAATCGTATATAATAGGCTTGTGCAAATTGTATCTAATCTATGAGATCATCTTAGAAAACGTAGGTGTCAAATTGAGCTGCTCATTTTATACACTATAGTGGTATACCAGCCAGTGGTATAAAAAACCATTGGTGATTCTCGTCTAAAAACATGAGAGGAGAATTTTGCGTACTCTACTTGCCTATATCGCACCAGTTGCCTATGAAATCATTTAGAACTATCAAAATTATACATCTTTGTATAAAACAAAGACCACTTACAGTAGAAAAATTGGAGGGAAAAATGTGCTGTTGCCAACAAAATATACGAGATTTCACCGGCTGTAGAACAATGCACGATTGAGCTTAACCTCCTGACATACCATGTTTATTTATTTAAGTTAATCAATCGATTACGATAGGAGTTTGTATGGGCTATTAGGCAAAAGTAGAATTTGTCGATACTTTCACAACATTTTGGCTGTCCCTTATCGACATAATTGATTTTTGCGACCTTCGTTGCTCAATTGCTTAGTTTTGTAGATGGATATTTTAGCTTTATTTGATTGTGATGTTCTACGACCGGTGCAATGGCTAAAGTATCCCTAAAATATTCAACAATACAAATGACAATTTATGATAGTCAAGGGAGTTTGTCAGTTGGAATTAATTCCTGATTCAAATAAACACAGAACGAACACCAACTAACATTAAGCAAATACAATTGTTTCCCCTGGTTTCTTACATGTTTGATTTTTCAGGCAAACTAGCAAACTTTCTTGCAAACCAGCAGGGATTTCTGGGCCCCATCCAGCGCGGGGCCCTTGGCATGTGCCCATTGTGCCCAATGGGAAAGATGGCCCTGGGAGCGAGAGCATGTTCTCTGTCAATAGGAAGTAGTGAATCAGCGGCACACAGTAAAATCACTCCAAAAGGCCGAGCAAACTGCTTTATTGGGTTATTTGTGGGCATTTCAATCCGGACAGAAATTCTTGCTCCTGCGAGGGAGATGCGGCCTCTAGCAACTGGCTTATTTACCAGCTGGTGTGACTTTCTTTTGGTGGCTGGGATTTTGTGAAGAGCTCGTTCGGCAGTTAGCACTCATTTGAAAAAACAACAAGCATTTTCCTTCGAGGAAACCTTCTCGATTTTCTGTGAAATTTTTCATGAAACTTTTCGGCTTCGTGCAGCGATGTTCGTTCGCACGAGCCCGCGTTCGTTGCTCCTGCCGCGAATCGGTTCTGCTCGCTTGAATCGGTTACACATACCGGTCCCTTTCTTGACGTTTTTGCCTGGCCCTTTCTATTTGGACTAAATAATCCTCCTTATTTAGGTGCTATTAAGGCGTTGTTGTTTGTGGGGCTATTGCTACCGTGATTGTGACAGTGTTCGTGAGAGAGTCACGCCTAGGAGCACACGCACACAGCATAGCATTGCGTTGGCACTGCGGACGGAAGGAAGCGAGGAAGTGCGTAGTGGTGCGTTGGAGAAGAAAGTCTCATTTCGCTTCCGCACAGCACGGTACGGTTAACAACAACAGCTCGGATCAGCCTGGAGTTCATAGTCCGCGTGTAGCCGCAGAAATCCAGTCCGCAACCCTCTCCCCCCCCCCCCCCCAACCATTCCTTCCAATCGATTCGTCTGCTGCAGCAGCATACAACGGAGAAGCAAGGACAGACACACACGATCACGGGCACGGATTTTGGGCCACAACTACACCGTTCTCCCCTTGCTGTGTGGCGCCCACAATCGCCCGTCGAGTGCGTCGTCGTCTCGGACGGCGTATGGTGGTGTGTGGGCACATGCCACTGAATCAAATCGTAACTTGCTGCTGCCGCCGCGGACGTTGTCACAGTGCCCAGCACTTCAAATTCTGCTGTAATCCTTTATTTCAGGTTTACGCGCGATCAAGTGTGTGAGCGTGACAGTATTCGGTGCGTGCGTGCGTGCGTGAGGGCACTTTGGAGGGACCAAAGGCCTGCCAGCAGGTAGCTCGAACCGTGACGAAGCAAAACCGTGGTGTGCGGAACCACCATTACCGTGGGTGGTTCCTGCAATCGGCCATCGTTGAAGAGTCGTGCGACGACAACGGTGATCGTCATCGCCAGATTGCCATCCTCGGCGGCAGTGTGCTTGGGGTCCGAAAACTCGTCGAATTCTTCCAACAACCCCGTCGCCTACACCGTCATCGCTTTCCTCCACGTATCCACTCTGGAAGGAAGCAAACCAGGTGTGTGCGTGCGTGCGCGAGAGAGTGTGAAACGTGCAAAATCTATCTCACTCTCTCTCTCTCTTTCTCTCTAACTCTCTCTTTTTTTCTTCTCTCGCTCTGTTTGCGTACGCGTGTGCGGCTGTGCGTGTGTGTCTCTGTTTGGTGTTCCGAGACGGATCTTTAGTTGGTTAGGTGGCTCCCGTTTTCTTGGTTGGCCGTGGCCAACTCTCTCTTCCTCTCTGTGTTTGTGTATGTGTGTGTATAGCGCGGTGTGCAACGGTGCAACCCGGGGAGGATCCCGTTTCCGGATTCCGGTGCCGAACACCGTCGTCTCACCCGTGGCCATACTCGGCCCGGCGTCGTCGGAATCAGAGACAGTAGTGCAGCGCACAGCGCCCCATTCCATCCACCACGCCTGTCGTCTAGTCCGTGGGGCCAACCTTTCAGCGAAGGTGGCGTTGTGGCTGGTGTAGAAAGGTGGTGCCTGCAGCCTGTGTGTGCGCGTGCATGTGAGCCCTACCGACCGTGACGTCACTCAACCCACCACCACAAAGGCGACCGCAATAACAGCGACACCTGTCAGACGGAGGAGGTCCGGTTGACATCCTGGGATTTAGTGGGTGCCCTTTGCATCCCAAAGCGCGAAAGGAGCAGCCAACTAGCCAGCCGGCCGCCAACCACGCACCAACCAACCAACCAACCAATTTACCAACCAAACCAACCAACCAACCAACCAACCAATCGTTCACGCCATCGCCTCCACTTATCCTGCGATCGTAGCAGCGCAGTAGAAGGAAACGGAAACACCGATCGACCAGACGCACGAACCCCTGCAGTACGACGATGGACGGACTTGTGCAGTCACAGGTGCACGGCTTGTCCGGCTCGTCGACCGCGATCCGCAAGAAGGATGCCGAGGCGAAGGAAAATCTCTGGTAAGCGCCGTTGCACTATGTCTTCCGCCTCGGTTTCGGGTTTCTTGCTTTCCTTTGCCACAATTCCAGCAGCTGCTACGGTGGACAGTTACCGAACAGTGGGAGTCGCAACGGAGTGCGATTGGAGGGGTTTCCGCATAGTTTCTCACCCATAGCTGCCTGGTGTGGGATGAGTTTGGAGGAGGGAGTGGGGGAAGGGGGGATTTACAGTGGGTGACGCGTGACTCATGCCCTGTCCGGCGACGTTTGCGATATACTCACACCGCTGTCGCCATCGCTCGCCTGTCCTACATCATTTGGACGTGCCGATCTGTTTCCTAGCCACGGAGGTCAACTTCTGGCCCCGGAATTTCAATCCGGACAACGACTTGGAGGCATCCTCTAAGGGGGTAAGGACGCGGCAACGGGGCGGCGACGGGCAGCAACGGGTTGAGATGAGAGCTATGACAGCTGGCTGCACCGTGCTGATCTCATGGTTACCGCGTGAGCTGAAAAATAAATAAACGAGACAAACACACCACTGCTTTGGTGCGGTGTCGCGCAGCGCTTTCGGACTATCGCAAGTTGGTGTCCCAAGTTGGGCAACTTTTTTTTTTGGCGATGCGAAAAGAGTGACCACAACGCAAAAAGCCACGAACCGATGGAATGGTGCTGCGAATAGCGATGGCAAAGAGCACGCTTACGTCACCATCGGCGACATCACCGACCATGCATGCGCGTGACATCAGCACCAGCAGCACCCGCCTTATTTGTAACCCTGTGTCGTAGCCGAAGACCGAATCCGTTAAATGCTAACTGTCGATCCGTTCGATCCGCCTTGTCTCTTGTCTTTTCTGGGAACGCTCTAAAATGATGCCAACAACACAGGTCTTCGATACTCAGCGAGGTACAAACACAGAGCAACACGAAGCTTCCATCGAACAAGTCGGTACTGGTGCTGGGCGACAATGCGAGCGGCAAGACGACACTGATCGCCAAGCTGCAGGGTGTCGAGGATCCGAAGAAGGGATCTGGCCTGGAGTACGCGTACATCGACGTGCGAGACGAGTATCGTGATGGTACGTAGCCCGTTTCTGCCCGTTGTACGGTTTTTGGGCGAACCGACTGGATGCTAGCGCGTGCGAACGCTTTAATCACGGCCATCTTTGCCCCTTGCCCTTACAGATCTCACCCGCCTCGGAGTGTGGATACTCGATGGCGATCCGGGCCACAATAACCTGCTCAAGTATGCCCTGAACGAGCTCAACTACGCACACACGCTGGTCATACTGACGTTGTCGATGACGGCGCCGTGGAGCTGGGTGGATCAGCTGCAGCACTGGATGAAGATACTGGAGGATCACATCGCTGGGCTGAAAATCGAGCATGGTAAGAGTGCCGCGCGGTGCTTGGCATCCATCCGGGGCCAGCGAAGCTGCGACACATTGTCACAGGACATCCCCATCTCCTTTGCTTTCTCGCAGATGAGAAGCAGCAGTGTCAGCAGCGGTTAGCGAACGAATGGCAGAACTACTGCGAAACGATAGACGACCTCGATCCTGGGTCGCCGATGAAGCGCACCAATCGCTTGTCGACGGTCGACGACGAGTTCGATGCTCTGCCACTACCGGAGGGTGTCCTCACCACCAATCTGGGGCTGGACGTGGTGGTTGTCGTCACGAAGGTAAGGCGTGTTGCGTAACTTGCTGCAATTCGGCAGAATCCATTTGCTAATTTTGTCTCACTTACCATCCCCCACCCACTTGCCCTCATTGTGTTTTAGACCGACTATATGAGCACTCTCGAGAAGGAGCTCGATTATCGGGATGAACATTTCGACTTCATGCAGCAGTGGATCCGCAGGTTTTGCCTGATGTACGGTGCGTCACTGTTCTACACCAGCGTGAAAGAGGACAAGAACTGTGACCTGCTCTACAAATATCTCACGCACCGGATCTACGGTCTCCCGTTCCGGACGCCCGCACTGGTTGTCGAGAAGGATGCTGTGTTGATGTAAGTTCATCGATCCACACCTAGTGACTTCCTTACTCCGCCACCTATCACCAGCACACCCACCATTACCACTTCCTTCCGTTCCGCAGACCGGCCGGATGGGATAATATGAAGAAGATTAGCATACTGTACGAGAACATGCAGTCGTGCAAGCCGGATGACTACTATAACGCTATCATCGCACAACCGGCATCAAGGAAGGTAAGGCTTGTTCGCCAATTATAACCTGCGTTGCGATGGCTGGATTTTGCAGAGAGGTGTCTGAGAGAGAGGCACGTTGCACCTTCTTTGATTGTTGCTTTCCATTTTCCCCACCCAGACTGTGTCGAACCGTGAGGTCGAGATCGAGACGGAGGAGGAGCAGTTGTTCCTGACGCGCCAGCTACAGCTACTCCAGCAGGGACAGCCACCGGCACGTGGCGAATCACCGCTGCGCTCGCAGCCATCCACCATCATAAAGAACAGTCCGCGAACCCCGGTTGCCACCGTTGCGCAGGGTTCGCCCAAAAAGGTAGGAAAGTAAACAGGAAAAGAACCACACACACACACGTAGGAAAGACGCAGCTGTTTATAGGACCTATTGCGTGTGCCTTGTGTTGAAACTCAGCACTAATGTTTTGAATTAATGAATGAACCGGTCATTTTGTGTGAGTCCGGATACACAACAGTTCCTAATACGGCCATAAAAATCACTAACACCACCAAAAACCAACGTCGTTAGCTATCATTGGTGACTTTGACGAAACGAAACTCTACCGAGCCTTACTTTTCCAGTCGTGTACCTTTTGGTAAAAGACTGCGAGTCTGTGAAATGAGACTCAAATTGAGGATGCTTGTTGCGATTTCTGCAACTAAACAAACAAATCTAAACGGTTTCTTGAACATGGCGAGCAAACGTGTGGAAACAGTTTTTTTTCCCTGAATTTTTGGATTTATTTGTGTCCGGGTCGTCGGCGAAAAATTGCTCAAAAATGCACAAATCATTACAGAAAATTGTAAAAGATTGGAAAATCTCAAAAAACTACTGTTGACTAGCGCGTTTGCGACTCAAGTCTACTTAGTTGTTCGCGGAACCCTCCGCTTTCAGTGATCACTCCGCCTAGATAGAGCTGGCTCTGCTTGGCGAGTGTCCCTGATAACTGTTATCACCGGAGAAGAGGTGTCCAAATCCTGCTAGGTTTTATTTGCAAATAAAAAAGGATAAATTTGATCACAGTGGACTTCACTCTAGTCGCCAGTTGAGCTGTGTCGTTTTTGGTACCGTTTTTTTTTATTTTCGTCGCAGTCGCCATTGATTTTTCATTCATGGTTCATACAGTTCATGCAGAATTTTTTCACCAGTTTCGGGCACCAGTTACAGCAGTCTTGTTTTCAAGACAATACACATGCAATAGGGCCCTATATTTCCTTCCGCTTGTGCCTCGTAACTCCACAGGTCGATGGTAAGCTAACACCCGGCACACAGAGCGGTGAGGGTGTGCTGGCCAACTTCTTCAACTCGTTGCTGCACAAGAAATCGGTTATTCCCGGATCGGCGGCGGCTACTGGTGGCGCCGTCAACGGACTCGGCAGCCCGCTAGGACTAACACCAACCTCAACGCGCTCGTCCACATCGCCCCACACCAATGGCGTTAGTATGATCGGGCCGGATGGCGTGTCACCCAGCGACAAGATTACCATGCGCACAGAGGCCGCCCTCGAACTGGACCGGCTGGCCCGGAGTGTAAAGCGGGACGAATTCTCGCCCGCCCAGCAGTCGGACTGCTGAATTGCTACGGCTTCCACGCTACGTCACTGCAAAAAGCACTAGCCTCAAATTGGGGTGCGCCTGGGAGCGATTGTGTCCGCTCTTACCGCCCCCTTCCCACTCTTTGCTTTACATTTGAGGCGCGAAGAATTTGAAGGAAGCAACCGCAGCAGACTTTAATGGAGCAGCTGAGGATCGACACGCCTACCGTAGGCGCAGCGATTGGAACTATTGTGATGGTTATATAGAGACGATGCTGAACAGAACTTTTGAAAGCGCAAGTTCGACACGCTGTGTACAGTTCAACCCCCCTACAGGATTACGTGAGGAGTACTGGCGAGTACGCTCGCTCTCGTCAGCCCGAGTTAGTGTAATGATATGTCCTCGTCTTCGTTTTAATCATGGTGCATTGTAGGGAAGATGTTTTGTTTTCTAGATATGTTCATCATTCAGTTTCACTGTACCTCGAATTGTATGAGCTGAATTGCAGGAAGTGTTATGAAAAAGAAACGCGCACCGAGCCTCTGGAGGATACCGTAAGCGATGTGCAACATCTCGGAGGGATTTTTTTTGGGTTCGCTTTTGATACTACTTTTATATTCAGATTGGGAAAGGCGGGTGTAGCGGATCTCTCTTTGAGTGAGTCGCAAGCTGTAATCCTAGAACAATCGGTCACTCTAACATCAGGGAACGCGCAAGCCACACCACAGCTTCACCTACTCAGGATCTCCTATCTGGGCCTTTCGGAACATTAAGAACCACTCTCTGCATGGTGGATAGTTTGCAGCCAGCTTTTGCTTTACATTCAATACTGTCCTACCCGTACTTGCGTTTGTGATTGTTTGTTGTTTAATTCTCTGTTCGGCTTCGGCTTTTGCAGAGGCGGAAGGTGTGCTTATTATGTGCTTGTTATGTGCCCAAGAGGCCCACTGCGTAAAGCACCTCTGTGTCCTTTTCTCGCTCGTTCTCGTCGAAGTTTAACGTTGGATTCATAGAGTGGCGAACAGCTTGGCGAAATATTAGTACGTTGCCCAATGGTCTAACTTGATAGAAAGCTGTGAAGAACTATAGAACAACGCAGAATAAAAGTGAGATAGTGAAAGAGATCTGCTGCTTCTGGGGCTACTTACAGTGCATTGAATTGTGAATAAGTTAATTAATTTAAATATATATATAGATATATGTGAACTAAAAACGCAAAGAATGTAAACGACGCGATAACCGCGTCATATGATGGCGTCAAGAAACGGGACATCGAAAAACAGATGGAAAGCTCAGATTGAAAAAGGATGAGGAGAGACTGCATCGCGGAATGTGTGCGTGTGTAGCAAATAGGTAAATAATAGACACTCTTGCACAGTCTAACATATACACTCATCTACACACATACAACACACATCTACCCACATACGCACTCTCGCAATCATAACATTCTACCAGTTGGACATTACTGAGCTGAGCTAGTGATAGAGAACAAAAATAGTAGGACCGCAGGACGACTGAAGCTGGATTGTCGCTTAGCGTTACTCACCCCCACAACCTCAATCGTCCTATTGAAACAGAACATTTGCTCGCTCCTGTTATCTCTTAACGGGGCAGTTATCAGTTTGAAGGAGGAAGGAGGAGAATGGAAAAAGTAGAGAGAGAGAGAATCGGTGGATTGACATAGAGTGCGTATGTGCGATAGAAGGTAGACCATAAGTTCACATGCTTATTTAAACAAACAACGGCAATGGCCGTTGCATACTCTATTGACATAGAACATTTACTCGCTCCTGTTAACGCTTAACAGGACCGCGCGCAGAACAAAATCTCTCCTGTTAGACATCAACAGGAGCGAATTTGATTCGAGTTCGGGAAGCACGACTAACAGCAGATTTTTTTTTTCTGCGCGTGCTCCTGTTAAGCGTTAACAGGGGCGAGTAAATGTTCTTTGTCAAATAGGGTACATACGATGGAACCATAAACAGTCTAGGTAACATATTTATAACGGCGAAGCTCGTCCTTCCCTCGTTTTCGACATTACCCGCTAACACCCCCTCCCCAATTCCAATGAGCAAGCGAAATACAGCACATCGACGTCAATCTGTACTGAATCAATTGGTGGGATAGTCGCGGCCTTGTTTGAGCACCGTGTATTGCCCTCAACGTAAGCCAACGCTATCGTGCCGTTGAACGCGTGCGCGTATGCATTGCTGCAAAGCCAAAGCTGCCAATATAAAAACATGGAAAGCACTGGATCTACTACCAGCAGCAGCAGTGAACGTGTGCAGCCCGTCTTCCTGCTGAACATAGCTGCATCGTCGTAAGATTGCTTCTAACTAGCTTACAACGCGGGTATCAAAAATTTGACACATTTTCGGCGTAGGTCGAAATCTGGGCGGAAAAGATAGATCTAGCATTCAGCTGGGCAGTGGCGTCGGGCAAACGATACACTGTGCTTTGCGATTGCAAAATGAGGCGTAGTTCAGAACGAAACAATCCTGGAAGGGAGGGATGAGAGGAAGGTCAAACCTCTCCTACTACTAGCGGACCAATTTACTAGCGCACGTGCCGATGCTGTGCGCACTTGATCGCACTCGGTATGCGCTGCTCGAAGTCACGGCTCGCGCTTGCCTGTGCACAGCGCTAGAAGCGTGGTAAGCAAACGGACAATGGAGGGGAATCGTAGAGCGGAAGCGTAAAACATATAGCGCGCGAGAGAGAGCGAGAGAGAAAGAGAGAGATAGAGAGAGAGAGAGGGTGATTTAAATTGAGAATTGTGAAGGTAAATTAAAAAAAAACAACACTCATATGCTACAATAAAGACAAACTAAACTAAACACTCCAGAATTTCCCCCTTGGGTTTTGGGTTCCAGCGTGGTTCCATACATTTGAAGTGCACAAGACACGTGAAGCGGCAGAGATCGATGACAAGGCATTGGGAATGTCACGGAGTTCGGAAAAGGTGGCTGTGATGGCTGGTAGACAGAGATGATACGACAATGGCGGTATGGCGGTGGCCGTTCAGGACCGTAATACTATAGAAGCTGTATTGTGCAATAATAACAACAACAGGAACGAGCTGGTAACAAAATGGCGGCAATGGTGGTGGTCGATCAGCTGAAGAAGGTCCGGCAATTGCAGGCCAACCAGAAGGCACCGGCCGCACAGTAGACGAGCAGGAGCGCCAGCAGCAGATGGTCGATGCGGGCATACAGGTAGAGCAGGTTAGCTGTGCCGGCTAGTAGCACGACGACCAGCCCGGTCAGCAGGCAGAGACCGGCCTTGACCGTTTGCCACTGTGCCTGGCTGAACTGGCGCTTGATGACGAGATCCTGGTAGGCGCAGGCGATTGAGTGGCCGAACCCAACCAGCACGCACCCAGCCACCGTCCAGAAGGAGGATCGGATGCTCGCGTACACGCAGAAGTAGCCGAAAGACTTGAAGAGGATGCCGAAGATGAGCAGCCGGTCCTGCTGCTTCCGGAACCGGACGTCGCAACAGAGCAGCAGGAGCGAGCAGGCGGCCCATGCCGTCGCTATAACACCGAGCGCCCGGACGGTGAGCAGACGGACCGATGTGGCGCCCGGCTGCTGCTGGTGCTGCTGCTGCTGGTGTGCTGTATAGCGGGGCAGAATGGCGAGGAACAGCACGAACAGACAGGTGTCGGTGGCTCGGAGCAGCAGGCAACCGTAGCAGCGCAGGTCGAGCAGCGCGAACCTCACCGAACGCACCAGGCGCCGGTTCAAGCAACGGTAGGTGCCGCCACTGCTGCCGGCTGGTGATGGCCGCCACCGTAACCGCAGCAGCTGACTAAACAGACAGTTCCACTTGGCAGTGCCTGCGTCCGGTACCTGCGATGGTGGGCACTCCCACACGGTCGCTTCGGTCGCGCCGTCCTCACGATCGCTCGCCTCTGCTCGCCGTACACTCTCCTCGTCCTCCTCCACGATCATCTCCAGTATCTCGACGCCATCCTGATTGAAGCACTTGCCATCCCGTGCGTACAGCTGGTGCTCATCCTCATCATCGTCATCGTCATCGTCGTCGTCGCCGTCGTCGTCGTCTTCGTCGTCGCCGGCCAGTGGCATCGTCGAGCACTGGGCGCCCGATGGTGATCGTTGCTGGCCGGTCGGAACGGTGAAGGTGGCCGGATTCTTCCATGAAGCACCAAACGAACCGGGCTCGAACCGTTCCGGCGCCGGCAGCTCAAATGGTGGCTGCTGTTGCTGCTGCTGCTGCTGCTGCTGCTCTGGCTCCTGGGATGATGGTGATGGTGCAGCACCGGTCCGGACACCAGTGACGCGGCCATAGTACCGTTCGTTGCCCTTCTCGGTGAGTTGCACCAACGAGTCGAGATCCAGCTTCAGTCGGTTCTTCTCGTACTCGATGAGCAACGCCAGTGGCACCAGGTGCAGGACGAGCCCGGTCAGCACCAGCAGCAGCGCACCGTACACGTACTCCCGGCACCACCACGGTACATGCAGACACGCCAGCAGCAGCAGCAAGCTGCACGCTTGCCCGCACGAGTGCAGGAACTTGATCACGAACATCTCCTTCCGGGCGCTGAACGCCTTGGCCAGCACCTTCCACATCTTGGAGAACACCAGCTGATAACCGTAGCCTGACAGAAGAGGGTGTTGGGGGGTGGTTTGTTGGGTGTGTGTGCCCAACGGAACATGATGTGAGTGAGGTAGCGAGTGAGCTGCGCGGTTTGCGAATACCTACCACCGACGACACCGTACAGAAGCAGGACGATCGGGACCGGGGTGGATGCATAAAGGGCCGCCAGGCCACTGGCTGAGATTCCCGTGCACAGCACGCCCACACCGAGCAGCAGGGTGTGCGTGTTGCGATCGTTGTGCCGGCGGAACAGGGCCCGGTGCACGAGGTTGCAACCGTACAGCATGGCGGACGGGCAGATCAGCGTGAGGTCGGTGTCACCGATCAGCAGCACACCGAACCCGTACACCGGCGTGAAGAGGACCATCTACTCGGGGTTCCACGGGCAGGAAGGGCGAATGCGTGAGTTGGAAAGGTAGGAAAGGCGCGGTGTGCGTGCGTGCGTGCGTCAGTAGAAATGAGACGGGGTGGGGTAGTTGGGGTGGGCTTGGGACCTACATTCATGAGGAAGATGTAGAGCAGCAGCCTCCACTTGGGCAGTACAAGCATGATCAGGTCGAGCACGCGCGGTTCCACTATCTCGCAGATGAACGCTTCCATCCTGCCGGTCCGTTGCGCGCGTGTGTAAGTGTGCGGGGTGTTGCTCCTCCGGTTGCTGTTGTTTGATTTGATCGACCCCCGGGGAGGAGGGGAGAGAATCCTTTGAGGGAGGAGAGGGGAGGTGCATACACCACCCACCTGTCACATAATCACCCCTCGCCCCTCACCCCACTTTTGCTGCTGCTGCTGCTGCTGACCTGCACCAAACACTTAAGCGGTTTAACAAAATGGCGTGCCGCGGATGGCTGCTTGCCCCTCACGGACTCTCGGGATTGCGGGTATGGAGCTGGTTGACCGTCGGTTCGGCTTCAGGAACGGCTACGTACTACCCCGCCCATTAGCGGAGCTGCGTGTGCGGTATTGTTGCGGACTCGCCCCACTGTTGACAACTACTATCATCTCTCCATCATCATCACCATCACCACCTTCGTCATCAACCCTCATCATTACCACCGTTGTCATCGTCGTCATCCAGCGCGTTAATACCTGGCTGCCTGCCCCAGGTGGCTGTGTGGAGAGCACTAGCTGAAACACCCTCCCCACACGCCCGGATTCGGCCCTTATCTTGCACTCGCTTATCTTATCAGCGTACCTGCGCCTATCTACCGGAGGCTCTCCCTGGGACTCTGGCCCCAGCTAAGAGCCAGCCTCGTGCCTTGGCCATCTTTCTCCATATATCCAGGCTAACATCGGGGCATCGCACGAAGCGCTCTCGGTACAAGCTTCTGCTTGATTTAAAACGGACTCTACACTAATACCAGAGATATTGTACCGTTGTTTTGCGACTACGTCGGAATGGGGGAGATCATCACCATTGGCAACGCGCTGCTTGTTGCCGAGGATCCTCATTTCAAGCCAATGATTCAAACGCTGTATGTACGCTGTTCTATTGTTTCTCGATCCCTCTTTATTAGGATTATTTGCATCGAATACACATATACGTACACGTGTAAACATACACACATATACACAATCTGTTGTTGATGTGACTGACTCCCGATGTGCACCCGGGTCTCTCCTGTTTCGTTCTCAGATCAGAGTCCGAGCGCCTACAGCCCTGTATAAGCAGGTACACATACGCGGGCACGCTGCTTTTTTGTCTACCATAAATACACTCCAAACTATATTAAATACACATTATGTAGAAAACAAGTTAAAAGCCTAGGGACAAAAAAAAGCAGAACAATATAACCAATATGCTGCATAATGTTCGATATACGAATTTTAAAAAACTCACAAAAGCCTGCCTGAACAAAAAAAAACATGACATACAAAAACTAAACTGCACATTTGTGCAGTCTTGCATTTACAAGACATTACTAAGCAATGCTGCACGGGAAAACACAATAAACCTAATGTGGTATTGTAGTACGATGTGATTGCAGAATATTTTTAAAATATCACCTAAAATGTGGTAAAGCTAAATAACCCTTACAGCTAGCCATGATAAAAGGGGAACAGACCGGGTATTACTATACGCCATAATAAACACTACTGATAAAAAAAAAACAAAAAAACAAACGAATAACGTAAAAAGATTCCTTCCACTAGTAGTATGCACGATGATCGGCCGGCGATCCTATCGCAACGAAAGCGACAAATAGGTACGCAATAAGTGGCAGACGAAAAGGAAATGGAAATGGGCAGAGATAGCATGCAGCAGCAGGCAATTAGATTAGAACAGCTTCTGATATTTGAGCCGATCCTCGACGTCCCGGAGGCGGGCCTGCTCGGCCAGCTTCGCCAGTTCGCGCCCAATCGCAACGGTGAGGCTCGGATCGAGAGCGGCGCACCGCTCAAAGTCGGCCCGTGCCCGGTCGAGGTTCCAGGCGCCAGCGTGCGCCTTCCCGCGGCGAAACAGCGCCTTCACGCAGTCGGGCTCGTACCGCAGCACCTCGGTGCAGTGCTCGATGACCGCGTAGTAGTCGCGGTCTAGCAGCCGGCACTGTGAGTAGTTCAGTAGCAGCGGCACCTTCAGCTGCGCCAGCTCCACCCACTCCGGCTCGTCCGGTTTTTCCCTGCAATGGAACAAGCGGAGAGCGGACGGTGAATGGCGTTGGGTGGTGGGGGAAGGAGGCACCTAGTGCGTGTGCTAGCTAGTGCTGCATTGTATGTGTGTGCTGGTGCGCGGTGCGGTGGTGTGTTAAAACCCACTTGAGCATTAGCTGCTCGACGATGCCGATCGCGTAGGAGTACGCCTCGAGGGCGGCCGCGTACCGCTGCTGTCCGTACGCCGTGTTGCCCTGCTCGCGCAACCGGTTCACCCGCTGCAGTTTCTCCTCGTCGCTCAGCTGCCAGGATTCCTGCTCGTACTCACCCGGGCTCTCGACCGACAGTAGCTCGATCGTGAACTCGAGGTCTTGCGGCTGGGCAAACAGCTCGTCCAGGTCCCGGTAGCCGATGCCCTCGTTCTGTACCGTCATGCCACAGCAGTGTTTGCGTTCCTCGCGCGGTTTCGCCGCATCCCGGATCGTCTTCGCCACGAACGGGTACTGGAGCACGAGTGACTGATCACACCGGAAGCGAGCCACCTCGCCCAGCGCCATCTGCTGCACGATCGCTTCCCACACCTCCAGCTTGAACTTCTTGCCCAGCACCAACTCCATCGGCTTCTGCCGCGTCCGGCTGTCGTCGATCAGCGTGCCATCGCATTTGCGCGTCTGGAAGTGGAACGTCACCTGAAAAAAAAAACCACCACCGGATAGGGCAGATAGAGCGCAATCAGTCTAACCGGACAGCTACGGCACGGTACTGCGCGTCGCAAGCGCCACTTACCTTGGTTCCATCGCGGAACGGTACAACTCGCGAGCCAGCATGCACGATAGTTTTCACGATTTTCGCCTCATCGAGACCACCATCCATTCCCGGGGAGGTGTAGAGAGGAAGACGTCGTCCTCCCGATGACGACGATGAAGAGTGCGGGAATGATTGACGCGGCTGTGGCTGGATGGCTGGCAGGTTGGCACCGGGCAAGAGCGGTGGGGCAAGGTCGTTCAATCCCTGCTTGGTGCGTTCTTGGGATTATCTCGAGGGGTGACGGGTGACACACATACACACGGGGAAGGTGTTTTGCGGGGGAGGCTCAATCCGTTTTTGTTTTGGTGACTCGGTGATCGCCGCGGTCCCGCACCGTGTTCCGATCGAGCAATTAGTACCTCCTGATGATCATAGTGACATAGGGAGTGTGTGGCTGATGCACTAGGTGGGGTTGCACTAAATTCATTTTCACGACCCGCGCCAACACCAATGCAACAGATTCGTCGGAATCAAGGTGTCTTCAACATACCCACCAGGTGGAGTCATATTTCCGGACATATTGTATTTAGATTTTGACAATCGGAAGCTATGTTTGGTTGAATCGGTTGAATCTGAATCCGGGAAAGATGGAATGTTTGTCATTTTCATCTTGCGCTTCTAATCGGTTTCACCCTGTGTACCACTGCACAGAATCTGGGCGCAGAATCTGCCGGTTTTTTTCTGTGTCTAGCGTACCCACTGTCCAGAATCTGGGCGTCATCTGTCAAATCACATACATCGCAGACCAGTTTGACAGAACCGATCTGAAACCGATTAGAACCGCAAGACGAAAATGACAGATCTTTCCGCCCAGACATTTTCTGGGGCTACATACATTATCTCCAGATTCTGGACGTACGTATCCAATACATCCCTTCTACCCCCTCCCCTTCCAAGATAATAAAAATATTTAACCCCTAGAATGTATGCAATTCAATAGAGGTGTATATATTATGTTTTAACCGATCTTTTAAAATGAGCAATTAAAGGATACTGGGTGGAATTGAAGCAGCGGCTCCATAAATTTTACCATCTATAGTATTGGTGAACGTAGGAAATTTACCAAGATATATTTAGTAATTAGCAAGCTAGTTTGACAGAACCGGTTCCGAACCGCGTGAAAAACCGTAAGAAATTATGACAACTCCATCTCTAGAATTGTTTACTGGGTTATGGTAATTTTTTCGCCAATATATTGCCAATATATTATAAAGTACGGACAAGGGATTAAATTTAAAAAAAACTATTATCACTTACGTGAGAGTGAGTACTAATGGGGAATTATTAGCATCATTTTTTGAGAAGTAAAATGTACACGAATGTGCACGGACCACAACCCCACCGCGGAACCTTTATAGATTTGTAGTTCCATATGCCATTGGCTAGGGGGCGCTCGCAACACCCAAACATTCTCCGTTGGACACCACTAGCAGGACAAGGTAGGCATCATAGGCTGCATCCCTGGGCGTGAACAGTAAAACCGATGGCAGAGCGATAGACCGCCCGGCTTTGAATCCTGCCATTATCGCTGGTCGCTCCACTTCATCCCGCAAAACGTTGTTTGCAAACGAAAGTTTGCAAACCGAAAGATCGAAAACCGCTCATCGCAACATTGCGTTGGACCGTGGTGATCGACGATCCATCCAGACCAGTCGGGTAAGTAGCACTCTGGGGTTATGTAGAAGGGCGTTTCTGTGCTGTGCGAACGACGCCATCCTGTCGCAGGTAGAAAACGGCGCTCGGTCGATTCCTGGGTGGTCTCGGTTCGCTCGACAGCTCTGCGCGCTGCTCCTGTGTGTTAATGTGTGGTCGTTTCCATTTCCAGCCCTGAACCTGAACAATCCCGGCAATTCTTTACTTCCGGCGTGGTGGTGGAACTGCTCGGTTGCACAGAATGTCGCACACGATACTGTTGGTGCAGCCGGGGCGCAATCCGGAAACACGCACATACAGCGACTACGAGAGCGTGAACGAGTGTATGGAGGGTGTGTGCAAAATCTATGAGGAGCACCTGAAGCGCCGCAACCCGAACACACCCACCATCACCTACGACATCAGCCAACTGTTTGACTTTGTAGACCAGGTAGCAATAATCCCCTTCCCAATCCCTTAGATACATATACATAACACCGTTCGTGGCATCGTTCTAGCTCGTCGATCTGAGTTGTCTCGTTTATCAGAAGTCGACCAACACCTACGCACCATACAACAAGGAATGGATCAAAGAGAAAATCTACGTGCTACTCCGACAGGCCGCTGGCAACACAGACTAACGGATAGCTCCTTGAAGTAACCGATCGGAACTGGCTGATGGTGACATGAGTTGCGAGCTGCCAGCAGGGCCCGTTCCGGACACCAAAAGATGAGTTACGTTAGCTAGATACTAAGCGGCAGCAAGGGGGGGTTAAGGAGAGCGAAAGAAAGACCAACACGTACACGCGTGTGAATCGATCCATCGATCGAATCGATCCATGGATCGAATCGATCAATTCGTTCGATCCGCAAGCGTGCATGTGTTGGTCTGTCTTATCATATAAATATATGTAATGGGCGGGATCCGCGCATGGTCTAAGAAGAAGAGAATAACAAACAATAAACCGTAAAATCATTCTGATTTTGAACAGGCTTGTTTTTCGCCGGCTCACGGTGCATGCCTCAGTGTATGAAGGACCCGTCCGCCCATCACTTGCTATTGGCCATCGAGTCAATAATCAACGGTTACCATCAACAGGATGCTGTACCATCGGTCACAGCAAACAGGAAGTGTAGATGGTTTGTGAGGTTTCAGAGAACGGGGGGGAAGTGTTTATTTGCGCGCTGATCAGAAATATTTGTCCAGGGGTCTAGAGCAGGTAGCTAAAGTCCGTGCCCGGTTCGTGCTCCGTTGGGGCATCCGCATCCTTGCGGAATAGACGCGCAGAGAAGGTTCCGACGAGTGTGGCGCGGTTCCCTTCGACCAGCAGCGAGGCACCTTCGCGCAATCCGAGCACCGGCGCATCGTTAAGCTCGTGGAACTGCTGGATTCGCTGATCACGCGTCTCGCCCCGATGCTTGCTGCCCTCCTCCGGCTCCAGGTAGTGCGGGTTGATGTTGAACGGCACTAGCCCGAGCGCATCGAAGCTGGGCGGATACACGATCGGCATATCGTTGGTCGTCTGGATGCTGCGTGTTGCCACGTTCGTGCCAGCGGAGCTTCCGACGTACGGTACGCCGTGCTCCAGCACACGCTCGCGTATTACCGTTACCAGCTGCTTCTCGTACAGCGTGCGCAACAGCAGGAACGTGTTGCCACCGCCAATGTAGATCGCCTGCGCTTCCTGCACCGCCTGCACCGGATCCGCGGTCGCATCGAGACCAACGCAGCCAAATCCCCAGCGCTCGAGCACGGTGGCAACGCGCCGCGTGTACGCCTGCTGGTCGGTGAGAGCGTAGGGTACGAACACGACCTGTTTCACCTTGTTGCTGTGTTCCGCGCGGCAAACGTGAGGTAAAACAAAAAAATTCATTAAACGACTCGAAGAGGGAAGCTGGAACATGACCGGAGGCATTATGCCTGTCTCGCCTTACCTCTGCAGAAACCGGGTGAGATCCTGTTCCGCATGCTGCAGATACTCGTACCCGTGCAGGGCGGACGAGGACATCAGGAACAGTTGCCGTTTTGCCATCTTTTGGGGCGAGGAATCGGATGCGACGTTTGCGAGCTGAAAGGAAGAACGGTTAGGCACGAACTAATCGCTCGGCACAAACTCTCAGCAACCACCACCAGCTGCAACAAATCGGTAGCATCTCAGCAGCGCTGCGAAGCCTACCACAATCTTATCACTCGCCCCTTCCGCCCTCTCTTCCACTCCCTTACTCCTTCAGCCAGCTGGTGCGGGTGGTGACAGCTATTATCGCAACCGCAACAGACACACTTGACGCATACTGCGGGAATCTTCTCTAGGGTGGAAAACCTCAGATCACCATAATTTACCATTGTCGATCACCACACTACCCTTCTCCCATTGTTTTGCACTCGGCCACTGGAGTGGCGACGCATTAACGCCGTGGTCGTGGTCGGCGGTTTGGGATCTACAGAGAAACAGCCAGCCAGTGGACGGAACCACTAACCCAATTGCCGACACAGACGCGTCGCCTCAAGCTGATAACGCACATACCTATGGCTCCCTGTTCGTGGCCAGCAAACCGCTGCAGGGTGTGATACGCGCTGATGGATTAGATGCTGCGCTGTTGCTCTATTGTTCTGCTTCTTGGTAGTGTTCTGTCTCCTAGCTGTCAATACAGTAGCGCAGGTTGTAACCGACGGATGAAATACGGAAATATCGTTTAGGGATATGTGGCCATAGGAACCGGTCTCTAAGATAGCAGAAGACTGTATCGTCAGGATAGCCGTGGGGTTAATCCTCTGTGAAGCGGAAGAAGAAGAATGAAATAATGTTTATTCCGAGACGCCCAATAGACTATGTCGTCGTTGAATATTGGCGTGAAATATGCATGTATATATGATTTTTTTTAAATAATCATCTCCGTTATACACGCAGTGCTAAGTGCAGTACTTTTTATTGAGCAGTAATCAGTTATAAATACGTTAATAGAAATGGAACATAATAAGCCTCAATCCATGAAGGATAGGAATTAGTATAGCGGAAGCGGACGGGTGTAGGAGACCGAAGTAGTCACCCGATGAAGGCCCGTCGAGAATTTACATAATTTTTTTGTATGTAGATTGGGTGTATGTGCCAAATTCCTCTCCGGCACGACGCCACGAACTTCAGTCAAGAGCTCGACGCTGAAGCAGCTGGCACGCATATTCGGCAAAAATAGGTTCGATTGCTCGATCGGAAGCATCGTACCGCGAAGCTCGGCATGAATTTTCCACAAAGGCTGAAGCCCGCCCGACACGCCGGCTGGGGCATTCTCGTGGTCCATGTTCTCTGTTTCATTCTGGATTGTAAAGCGCCACATTTCCAGCAGCTCTTCCGTGTCGTATTCAAATAGAAGGAACGCAAACGATACGAGCGATTTGTCGTTGCACCCTTCTGCAAATAGAGGAAAGAAAAATCTCACTAAACCGTCTAACCCTGCAGCTTACGAATCCCCGCCATTCGTGTATCATCGCACCTTCCACTTTTACTAAAATATGATTAAAGGACTGTGCAAAACCCTCGTTCGTGCACAAGTAAAACGGAATGCCGTATAATTGGCCCGACTCAAAAGCTGTGTGTGCATAAAATCCGCGCATATAAATTATATTATTCATAACGATACCTGCAAGAAAGCAAAGTTTTTTTCAGCAATCTTCAATCTCATTCCGCGTCGCTTTGGTTTTCACCATTGTAACTCACGCAGATATTCGCGTATTATTTTCGATGATATCTTGAGGGCTGCAAGGTTATTTTGTTCTGATGACATTTTTTCTGAAGGCCTGAGGACGGAAGGCGATGGACGTTGTCTAGAATCAATGAACGTTGTCTAGTTTCAGATTGCAATGTGTAAGATCAATCAATCGCCATTGCCGTTACTTACGCAAACGATACTGTCCGAATCAAACGACTGTCGAGACTTAAAATGGCTTGGTTTGTTTGATAGGGAAGGGGGCCGGCCAATGTTGACAGTTCGTTTTAGTCTCCCTCGCAGATTATGCTTTCTGTTTATACTGGCCAGGTTCCGCGTTCCAGCAGCCTTTAAATGATGATTTTCCGTTGTTTTTCCAAAAATTTTCCCATGATTTTGGTTAGAAATTGCGTCCTTTACATGCAGTGTGTGGTACCGAGAAGCGGTTTGTTTTTGTTATTTGTTTATTGAGTTATTTTGATTTTTCGCTCGGAATCGCAGGATGGACGAATTAGCCTCAGTGAGGTTCGAAATCATCAGCCTGGTGCAGGAAAACCCGGAGGGCCATCAAAAAACTGCTCTCGGATGGTGTTCTGAAAAAGGCCCGACGCTGATCTACCGGCTGAAAGACCCGGGAAAAAAATCAAACGTCCCGAAGGACATCGACGCGGCGGAACTTATTCTAATAATCTACCCGATTGTCGACGAGGGAGGTAACAAGGGCATCTGGATACGGGATATACATGTGAAATCGAACCTCGTGATAACACAGCTGACGAAAGTGTTGAAGCAGCTGGAAAACATTAGCTATTTGTTAGCGGCCAAACCCGTTAACGTAAGTTCGGAAAGCCTAGCCGCTTCCGGGGCCTTCTGCTTTCTAATCACAGTCTTCTCTTCATCCGATAGGCCAGCAAAAAGAATCTGCATGCTCTACAACCTGCAATCGGATCGTTCCATAACCGAAGGAGCGTGGTATTTTCGGTTTCTGTGCATGAAGCGTGATTTGGCGGTCACGAGCGGCGAAAAATCATTGGCGTTACAGAAACTGTCCGTATGTTCCGTTGCTGATGTGCACCGATTCATCTCAGATATGGCATTAGTAAGATAAGCCTGGACGAGGACGATCTGGAAACATTTCTTAAGACGGTGGTATATGATGGCAAGCTGGAACGAATCGCACATATGGACGAAGGAAGCGTTTGCTATTACAATAGCTATTACAATAGCGTTTGCTATTACAATAATATAATAGTGTTTGAGAAGGATGCTGAGAGTACCCGAGTGCAGGCTGAGTTAGTGGACAAGCATTTTTCTTGCAGTTCTTGAATATTGGCCTGGCTGGTAATTTGCGTTTTTCTGCAACAAAATCGCGAAACAAATTGTGCCAAAAGCAGTTTTAATTCAAGTTATCACAAGAGAATGTTATTAGATAATGGTCGTTACTAGCATTCACCCTCACAATTATGGCACAAACGAACGGGGTAATGTTCCGTTTGTTACCAAATACCAAACAGTGCTTGCGTGATGAGATGCAGGGAAATCAGATCTTAACCGGCGAATACGAAATCACCAACACGCCTGGCCAAACAATTGACTAATGGGATGTCCGATCGCAATTTCCCCAAACCCAGAGACATTCCAGTTTGTCCAATGTTACAAAGGTTATCTTAAAGGCTAGGTTATCTTAAAGGCTAAAGGTTTTGTCACATTTCTTTCCATTGCTTTTTTTCCTACAGGTGCGCGACACAAAGGGACACATTCTAGCGCAGAAGGAAGACGTCTCGGAAGGAATGTTTTCGTTCACGTCGGAGTTGTACGACTCGTTTGAGACATGCCTCATTTCACAGGTCCCTGCTTAAGAGTATATTTCCAGTGCATATGATATTAGTGACATGCTGCTCGTCCGCTTGCACAAGCTTGCGACGACACGCAATAATTCGACAAACAGGCGAAGGAAATCATTTACACATTTTTTTATTTGTCTTGCAGCCCACCGTGGTATCGCTCGATGTGAAGAAGGGCATCGAAACTAAAAGCTACGAAGGGGTGAGTAAAAACACAGCGAATCCACTTCGACATTTGAGAGTCGGAAAGAAGCATCGAGATGTGTTGCAGCCATGCATTTAATGAATGCTATTTCGAGTGTCCTATTAAATACCTTCAATTATTACTCTATATATATCTTGCTGTTATAGCGGTACATAAACTATATCTACTATGTTCCCACTCAATTATGCATATTGTACATACATTTGTTTGCTTATGTCGTCACTTTAACGAAGCGATTAAAATACATTGAGAAGATTGTTTATATTGTGACTATGAGAGAGAACAATCTTCTCTATGGTGACGGTGGCACTCTTATGGTGACGGAACATTAACGAAGCAATGAAAACGCACTGAGAAGATTGTTTTATGGTGGTGTCGTAATAGTTGCGAAACGAAGAAAACGGAAAAACTGCCATGGCGGGTAAGAAATTGTTATTAAACGTGCTAGAAGAATTCATTAGTGATTAGCAGGTAACTAAAATAAACGGAAACAGAAACACCAAAACAAAACGACATATCCTTGGAAAACGATCAACTGACAGTGCTATAGTAAAATAAATCTGCGATGATTTAATTTAACATACGTACAAACAACCCGTGATACACGAATCATACATGAGCTGATAAAAAAAAATCTATTGTAAATTTGTAATCCATTGAGTTAACTACTTATTATTGACAAACCAGTTCCTTTTTCATTCGTAATACTCTTTTTGTTAATCTGAATCGGACACAGTGATAGTAAAAGCTATCTAGTTCACACTATATGCTTTAGACCTTGCAATTTGTTTTGCATAGATTTACAATTCCCATTTCAATCGGAATATAATGTAATGAATAAAAAAAAAGTCAAGCTCCAACAACTTCTGCAACTTCAGTATCTGAAAAAATCAAATCAGCTTCTTAATAGCGTCGTAAGTAGAACACCTGCCAAGTTGTCAATCCCAGCAGACACCTCATGCTAAAGATATTCTTCGGCATCTTTAGCTCCAGCACTCAGCTGTTGGATGGTTCTATTTAAATGGATCAAGAAATTGCACAATAGTTAAACAGTCAATAGATAATAATTCTATTATGAATTTTAAGAAAATACGATTAGACCTGCGTAGCAAAAAAAAGCCATGAGATCGGTTTATTGACAGATGGCGGACGCTGTAGAGCACGATAATTTAAAAGGTTAACGTTAAAGGCAACCGAAACTAATAGAGGACCGAAGGTAAAAAACAATCTTCTCTCTCAGTATAACAATATTGTCAACTCTTCTCTTTTGTTTCTAGGAAAAAAAAGTTGATGCTAGCAAAAAAAGCATCAATGTTAGTTATCTCATCAATAAGAGTTAGTGCGTGTGTGGCGCCTGGGATGTCATTTCTTCCTCTATCAGCATGGTCTCAAATTTCGTCAAGATACGGTTCATCGTTGATGCATTTTCTGCTAAAGCGGTAAATAATATTTATACGCTTTAGAGCATACGCTGTAAAAATGTAGGATGAAACACGTATAAGAACAGAAATACCAAAAAAAAACAGATATCCTTGGAAAACGATCGACTGACAGTGCTATAGTAAAATAAATGTGTGATGATTTAATTTAGCATACGCACAAAAAACCCGTGATACACGAATCATACATGAGCTAGCCAAACAATCTATTGTAAAATTGACGATGACCGAAGGTAAACAACCTCTCTCAGTGTAACAATCTTCTCGATATAAACAATCTTCTCAACATAAAAAAACAGAAATTATGTGGGTGCTAACAATTGTTTCTAGGGAAAAAAAAGTTGCGAGCAAAAAATGCATCAATGTTAGTTATCTCATCAATAAGAGTTAGTGCGTGTGTGCCGCCTGGGATGTCATTTCTTCCTGTATCAGCATGGTCTCAAACTCCGTCAAGATACGGTTCATCGATGATGCATTTTCTGCTAAAGCGGTAAATAATCTTTTACATGCTTTAGCATACGCTGTAAAGAAGTAGGATGAAAAATGTATAAGAACAGTGTGTAATAAGCATCGCGAGGCGTTGGTCTGACACTTACCGAGCTGGTCGCAGTATACTGTGTTGGCTAAGTTGAATAACTCCCGCGATTCTTGGATGCCCTTCTCCATAAACTCGTGCACCCGCTGATGGTTATCCACAACTTCCTCCTCCTTCTGCTGCAGCTCCGTTATGGCCGCGTGATGGTTGAATACTTCCACCGACATTTCATTGTCCTTTAAAATACGGTTACGACCAGTGTTAGTGCATTGCCGTGTAACTCCCACACGGGCATACTTACGTTTAACGCTTGTACGAGTGCTGAATCGGTTTCCAGCTCATCATCGTTCGCCTGCTCATCATCGATCGCCTGCTCACCGTTCGGGGTCGGACCACCGGGGTTGGCGGACGGATCGATCACTACCAGCTCCTTGACGCGGTTCGCATAACGCAGCGTGTTGAGCGTGTGCTCACAGGACGACATGCCGGGCGCAATCATCGCTATCATGCACGTTCGGCTTTTTTCTCCGATAAAAGAGTCGCGCAGTACCATCGTCAGCGTGCTACCACGGAACGGCCGATGCTTCTTACGACCGCGGACCGGCAGATGGAGCGCACGAATACACTCCTTCAGTGCCAGCAGCGACTTGTTGATGTCCGAGCTCTCCGATCGGGTGCGCTGGTCCAGTGCCGACGTATCCGCTCCCCGCTCGCTGCCAGCCAGGTCGATGAACGAAAACTTGCCCCAGGTTTCGGTCGAGTTCGGGACCCATAACGTCAACGAAAAAATAGCGTGCGAACGCGACGAGTTGGAGTTAGCGGTAGTCTGGCCCGACGTACGAACGCTGTTGCCCGCATTGATGACCGCTAGCACCTCCTCCACCGTGGAAACCTCCGTCTCTTTTAGTCCGACCAGCTGCACCTTTTGCTTGCCGTCCTCGAGCACCCGGAGCTTCCGTTTATCTGCCAGCAGATCGAACACCTAGATGCAAGAGCAGACGAGCACATGCGGTGATAGCGGTTGAAATTCCCCCGAGTTTAATCCAACGTTTGCTCTGCCTCCATTCGGTTGCCTTACCTTTCCGCTGTAGATTTCGTAAAAACTGGCCGTCACCAAAAAGTGATGGTCACCGTACTGGGGGCTGTGCAGAAGATCGAAGAAGTCTTTTGCCGCGAGCGCGTAGATGCCATTTTGGCGGTTCTGTTGTCCCGTTTTGCCGGTGAAGGTGCCGGCCATAGTATACGTTTTGCCGGAGCCGGTCTGACCATAGGCGAAGCAGGTCGCCATTCCTCCCTCGAATACCGATTGCACTAGCGGCTTTGCCGAGTACCTAGAGAACCGGGCAACATCCGAGCGATTGATATTATTGACTGTTATTAGGTACTTGGTAGGGCTTGGTAGTTTGGGACAGGACACGGGGTGGCCGACACTTACATGTATACCGTCTCGTTTGAGCACGTTTCGTCGAAAATGTAATCGAAGCCATATTTCTGATTTTCCAGATACTTTGTTAGGTCTACCTTTACCTTCGGTTCGTGCACGAGCAGCGTGTTCTGATTTGGTACGCAGATGACGTCAATATCCTTGCGCGCCTTCTCCTTTTTGCTGAGCGGGCGCTTTCGCACGCACACCGTGATCGGTAGACAGTCGACCGGCTGGTCGTCCGTGAGGGGCCGAAATTCAACGGTGCTCTGGAACTCGCGGATCATGTTGGCGAACTCCCAGTTAGGGTTGCCACCGTCCTGGTTCATCAGTGCGTTCTTCTGCTCGCGCAACACCTTAAACCTGTCCCGCTGTCGCGCTCGGTTCTCCTCCATCAGGCTCACCGAGACCACGCACGATGAGCGTCGGGGCACGGATCCGCTCACTGCTTGTGTGCCGGCACCATTGGTTTGCGACGTGCTAGGCTGTTGCTGTTGCTGTTGCTGTTGCTGCTGCTGCTGCTGCTGAGCGCCTGTTGTTCCCCCTATTATCCCCCGCTATGCAATTGAAAATAGATAGAGATAGATAAATAAAGAGAAAAAAAAAGAGAGAGAGAGAGAGATATTTAGATAGATAGATAAAGAGAGAGGGAGGTGGGGAGGGGTGGGTGTTAGGAAGACAACATTAGTATCGGTGTCCGAGCTGGTGCGCATAAATGAGGGACTCCTTACCTGTGGTGGCCTCCTATTTTCAACAGGGTGCTGCTCCGCTGCTCGGTTACCATTTATTAACGTCTGTCGTCGTTGTGTATCTGCGGCAAGGGCTAGGTTCGAGATTTCGAGATAGAGATTCGAGCACATATTGTCTTTTAGATTCATTGGATTCATTGGCAATGTCAGACACACAACAGTACTAGTTGTCATCGATTGCTACTTATCGAAATCGAAGCCGTCTCTTCCCCCCCCCCCCTCCCCCGCCTACTCTTATACTTGTCGCGCACACAATCGGTCGATCGGCGGACTCGACCTCTCTGCCTTTTTTGGTGACCTTATTCTTTTCTTCTGACGACGACAAACCAGTTCCTCAACCCACCGCAAAAGCAACAAAACCCCTCAGTCATCCTAACGGCGCATCCAGCGCACACCCACGATCCAAAGGCTGAAGATGATGATCACGCGCCGTAGCAACAGCAGCAGCGAATTACGCTGCCTGGGCGAAAAGGACATTCAGAAGGACTGAGACGAACGCAACGCCAACCCACCGTCGGCTCAACATCTCCATTCCATGCTGTCGGTTTTGCTGGTAATCCACTGCGCTCTATATAGGCCATTGTTTGGGTCGGGACAGAGCTTACTAGTTAGATTGTGCATAGGAATATAGCAAATCATGCAAAAGCATCGTTAGAGTCGACACATGCCATATGTTACTTTGTTTTGAAAGCTAATCCTCGATCGTGCGAGTGGTGGCACAATATCTTAGAACCCTCATTCGTTTGGTTCTGTTGATTATGCGCGTGTATACAGTTTTAGTCGCATTTTTGCACATTGTTAGCACTCGCTACCAGCCTTTCCCCCTCTACAAAAAATAAAATCCCAAACAGGCTCTAATAAAACCCTTTGACCGTGCGATCGAAGGTGTCTCTAGGGCGCCATTCTCGTACTCGTCTGATGGATGCCCCAGATCACCAACCAGCGCACGAGGCAAGCACGCAATTAAATAACGGATTTTTGGGGGACGATTGATTGCCGGGTCAGGTTGGGTGTCTTGTTTTTGGAAATCTGGAACGAAGGCTCGCCACCACGACGGAACAGGGTGATCAGCAATAATCACCACCACCACGCCCGCCGTTGTGATCCCAGACGGAGCCATCCCGTGACTTTCTACCTCTCTCTGCCCTCCTCACTCCCACCGCCAACCCTTAGCGCCACACAGTGCGATGGATAAGAACCGTTAAGCCGAGACCGCCGCCGCTGCCGCCGCCGCCACCGCTGCCCCCTCTGCGCCGTGTGTTCCAGGTAGAACCGCCAGGCTTGGAGGAGTAAAACCTGTTTCACTGCTACGATGCGGCTCCTCCTGCTTTCGCTTCGAATCCCTCCGGTCCCGTCAACCGAAAAGTGTATAAATGATAGCGGGAAGCACCTTTTCGGCGTCAGAGAACTTTCACATCGGGTGCCGTCGTGACTATCGCGCGCGCGCGTGTTGTTTGTGCAGTGTGGTAGCAGTAGGTGCATCCAAGCAAGCAGGCAAACTCGGCGGTGCCATCTGTCGATGCATCTCCCTAGCCCATCGTGAAAAAAAAAACACCGTGGGCCGTTTCTAGGATATCACATCCGTTCGCGTGCATGCGTGGGTGTGTGTGTGGCCAGTGTGTGTTGCAGTGTGGGATAGTTCAATCCAAAGTAATTGGGCACGCCGTCCTCAGTGTATTAGCTTGCAAAGATAGATCTTCTTCGCCGAATTTCCAATCAATCGCTCCAACAAAACCAACCGGATGTCGATCAGAAGCGGACAGTTCAGCGGGCGAGAAGCAGTCGCGTCGCGGGCGGCCCTGCTGCTACAGCTGATAGTGCTCCTCGCTGCGTCGATCAACCAGACGCACGGTGCCGAGCAAGAATCTGCACCGACTGCCATCGTTACCGTACCACCGTCAACCACCACGAGCACCACCACCAGCACCACTACCGCCACCATCGTTGCGAACCCAAAGGACGAACCGCTGGCATTCGATGGTAAGTGTAATAATGATGGTCTAGCTTAAAGTTAAACCGAAACAAACCAATCGCAAGTTTCTGTTTCTTCTTCTAGTGCCGAGTGTGGACAAGTTCTTTGCCGCTGTCCAGCACCAGCTGCAGTGCGGCTATCCGATGTTCGGTATCCCTTCGCTGGTTCCGCTCCGACTAAGCTACACCTTCAAGACGTCCTTCGATCTGCTGCAGCTGAAAAAGTAGGCGCTGGGTTTTGGGTGGCGTTGGGGAAAATGTTCGACACTAACCTTCTTTACGTTTATCTAACCGCGTCTATCGCACTCTCTCTCTTCGCTGAGCAGGATCAATATCGTTGCGTCCAATTTCACCATCCACGGTCTGAACGAATTCAGCTGGGAGCCGGCTAAGACACGTTTCACCCGCACCATGGCCACCGTACCGCTCACCTTCCCGAATGTGACTGCTTTCGCCAGCACCTCACTGAACGGGGCCAACGGGACCTCGTTCGTGCAGCTACGCAACGTCACGGTCCGACTGAATGCAACGTACGAGGAGGCGGACGATCTGCTCTACGTCACCGATCTGACCGGTTCGATTATCGTCGGTGACGCCAAGGTAACACCGTACTCCGTAACGCCGTAAACAGCACACCACCAACAGCTGAGGCGCAAACAATTTCTGTGCTCTATCTATCGTTCCGCATTTGCATGCCACTCTCCACCCGTTCTTCCAGGTAAAGATAGCCTCCCTGTTCCCGAGGAGTGCAAAGCTGAGCAAGATATGGAACAAGGCGATCGGAAAGTCGCTACCGATCCTGGTGGAGCTGTTCAACGGAGGCAAGCTGAAGATCGAGTACCTTAGCCGACTGCTTAGTGGTGCCAAGTTCTATGCGATGAACACGGTTAACAACGCGCTCAGCACGTACAGCCTAAACTTTGACCGGTTGGTCGAAGCGCTAGGCAAATTTTCAGACGTGACACCGGACTCGCTGCAGTGCAACAGTGCGGATGATGATGATGCACGCACGCGCCAGATACTTGCTGTACGCTCTTCTTAATAGCGCACAGACTAATAAAAGGATTTCCAAATAACGTAAAACTCCAGGTGATGGTAGTGTTGATGATGTAACCATAGCACCTACAAATCCTGCTAGATTCAATCACCCTCCTGGCGACCCTTTGATGCTCCCTCATCTGCTTTTCATCTGATTGAAAAAACGACCCTCGGCTGGTTGGCCTCGTCTATCTGGCCACTGGTGGTCCGGCCGCCGCCTGGCTACTCGGGTTTTCGATGTACGCGAAGATTTACCCATTCAATTAGGTATTGGTGGTCGTGATCCCACCCCGTGGTGCCAACGGATCGATCGGTAGTATTCGCGTTAGGAGGAACAGTGGGCTGCCTACCTTGTGTCGTCGGTCGCCTGGCTGGCGCTGCCCCGGTCAATGGCGCGGCCTGTGAGGACGGTGCAGTGACCGTCGAGGTGGCAGGAACGACCCCCACCATGGTTTGGCGATTGGCCATCAAATTCTGGTAGCGGATCACCGCTTGTGTCGGGTTCTGGAGAGTGTATAGCAGCCAGCAGAGCCATCCGGAAGGAATGCGTGTCAGCGGTATGCGTGTGTTGTGTTGTCCACGTTGGGTTGGTTGAACATAGCGTCGTGAAAGAATCCAGAACAGAATAAGACAGCAATATTAGCTACATAACATTAAGGCCAGCATATCTGTTGGTTCGTATGAGTGCCGAAGACGTTACGTTTGCGGAAGCTGTAGTGTAAGTGAGTATAGTAAATAGTACATTTGACAACGACAAACGGAAAACAAGACAATGAAAAACGGAGCGAAAAAAGCAGGGCCTGACCACCTACAAACCCAGGGAAATGGGAAAACAGAAGAGGAAGGAAAACCGAAAAAAAAAGAAAAATAGAGAATAAACCTACCAACATACGCCCCACCCTACCCCAAACCCCAAAACAAAACATATAACTCAATGCTGCAACAGCCGGGTGCATGCTGAGGATGCTGCAAAGAATTGTTGCTGCGCTTAGAAAACCGGAACCGAGTGAACAGAAGAAGAGGATGGAGCAAGAACAAAGCAAGAGAACGGAAGGGCTCAAACAATGAAACAAGAGAAACACCATAGAACGGAAGAACAGAAACATACAAGTTGCCAAATGGTGGAGAGAGTGGTGCAACAAAGGTCGAGCAAAACAGCTCGTCGCAGCAGCTTCACCGCTTGCGCGTCGTGTCCGGAGCGCACAGGTGGAGTTGGTGTGTGATGGTGTGTAGGGTGCATATTATAGAGATCTCACAGCCATTTGCCTAGTGTAAATGGCAGGAACGAGTGGGATGAGGTGGTGCCTACCGTTTGCTCATCTGGTTTCGCATCCTCCTCATCATCGAAGGAGCTCGATCGCTAGCGAACGGATAACACGGAATGCGGATATGGAAACGGTCGATTGGTGTGGCGGATCGGCAGCATTCGGGTGTCCGTTTGGTAAGCGCGATGGGGAGGGTAGGGTTACATGCATACGAGGAACACGTTAGTGGGTAGAAGTTAGTGAGTGTGAGCAGATGAGATAGAGAAAGAGAATTTGATAGAGAGAAAAAGAAGAGAGAGAGAGAGAGAGAGAGAGAGAGAGAGAGAGAAAAGGTTGGTTAATTATGATGACATTTCCCAGTTGACCATAGCACGTTCTGATAATGCGGAGGGCGCTTTTCACATCGCTGCCGCTGGATCGAATTTCTCGCTATTAACAGTAGGACCAATAGGCCACGAAGAGGAGGTGTATGCCTTACTGTCCCATTACTAACCGCTAGGTCTTGATAGGACTGCTGGTTCCCATCGGACGATATCACACCGGACCCATCGGCCTCAACAGCCGGCACCATTGCCAGCGCCTCCGCCGCCGCAGCAGCAGCAGCAGCAGCCTGTCGCCCTTCGTTGTTGTTAATGTCCTTGCGCTTAAAACGACGGCGCTGCCGTCCACCGTCACCGTCGAAACGGATATCGAAAAAGATCGGAAACATCGCTTGGTGAGAGTGAGCAAGTGTGCTTTCGGGTAGCACCGCTGTGTCGAAGGATTTTGGTCAAGCGTGGCCACACAAACACACTGGGTTCATATTCCCGTTCCCGGTTTCCGGCACGGTTTTCAAAGTTGCGGACGATGCAATCACGTTGGTGCTGCGGCAACCACCAAATCACGACTGTGCGCGCCCTGTGCCCTGTGGCTAAATAGTGCACGAGCGGAAACGATCGGAAACCCCCGAAGGGTTCCCCCCTCGCCATCACCACGGATTGCCACGGATCTAGTCGATGGCGACGGTTGTTGGCAATGGCAACAGCATCGAGCACGCTACCAACAGAGAACAGAGCGCATTGAAGCCCTGTAGAGTTCTGACACATGCCCCCTGCCCCGGTGGGTTGCGAATTGTACTCGATAAACAGCAACGCACCAACAATAACAAAAAAAAAAAAACAGATAGTCACGGATAGCCGTCGTTAGGTTGGGGAATCCAATCAAATGGTCCCCAAACCTACCCCGCAGCAAGATAAACAGCGGCGCAGCACAGCTAACATTCGTGGTTCTCGCTGCTACTGTGCTCTGCCAGCTACCCTTACTGGTTTGGAGGGTTGCTATGGCAAAACAAATCAACAACGGCGCGGACGACGTGACACGGCCGATGTGCGATTTGGCGCGCTTGTCAAAAACGGACCGTCCGCCGGGTCCCGCCCCTGCCTTGGTGGCTGCTTCGTCGACACGATTCGCGAGTGCCGTCGTTTTTTCGGATCCTCCAACAGCACCATTCGGAAGGGGTAACAGAAGGGAGCGCGTCGTGTCGGCGTTTTGATCTGCCAACTCATGTACAAGCTGCTGGGGCCGGCTGGCTGGCTGACTGGTTGGTGATGATACGCAACTCTACAAAACAGTCAAGGCGAAGGCGGTCGCAGTTCCGGTTACACGGGCGCGACCCCCTTTTTTCTGTGGGCGCCACTCTGTGTTGATGACTGGGCTCGTCGTCTATTGCTGATCCCTAAAAGAGACTAACGGAAAGCTGGCTTCCTACGGGCAGCCTAGAAGCCGCAAGCTTTGCAGCAAAAGGATGACCGATAGTCAGACAGGCACAACCCACCGAGGGGATTCCTACTTACACGATTCACAGGGTTCATCATCCTAGCTGGCGGCGGTGGGATCCTGCTCTCGGTCAGCGCTTGCGATCTGTTTTCGGACATCGCTGGCGGGTTGTTCTCCTGGCTCTCGGTAGCCCTCATTAGTTGGTCTCGGTTCAGCTCCAACAACATGTCGAGATCCATCTCTTTGCCCTTCGTTTCGCCCCGTTCGTACCATTCCACTGTGACCGAGCGGGTGTCCTCGTGGACACACGACACCATCGCTGAATGTACCCGACCTGGAGAGAGCCGAACGGGAGAGAGAGAGAGAGAGAAAAATAAATCAATCATTAGCACTGGTACACAGAAGCGCCTCGGCTCGGCTCGGTGATGAGCGACCAGATCAGCCCAACCCGATTATCCCTCCCAACACCCAACAGAAGCACCCCTTTGTAAGCAAGCGTTTGTGAGGAAGTGAGTGCGAGGGGGCGGACAGACATTACACTTTTTCCGACGGGAACAGTTGATGCAACGATTCACGGTGGTGGTTGCGGCGGCGGCGGCGGTTCCGGCGACTTTACCCCGGCAACTCGAGTTGATCGTGGTTCTCCTGGTGGCGCCTGATCGTGGAACATCAGCACCGCCGCTGCTACCGATGAGAGCGTTGTCCGCGGTGGTGGAGGAAGAAGAGGCCGCTACCACCACTACCACCGTATCGGCATCGGCGGCGGCGGCGGCCGCTGGATCCGTCCGGTCGTCGTCGGCTTCCGTCCATGCTGCTGGTGCTGCTTGCTCTTCGGTAGTAGTTGCCTGGCGCCGCGCCACCTCCTTCTTTCTGCCACGTTTCGCCGATGATTTGCCACCGAACAGAGTACTGAGCCGCTTCTTGAACCACAGCATGGCGACGGTACGCGGTGCGCACTTGGAATCCGTTCTTGGTACAACCCCGCACTACTACCCGACCGTTCGACTGACTTCCTCCGATGATCTCTCTTCAGTGACGGGTTCGTTCTTCACTTGGTGCGGCGTGGCGGTGTTGCTTTGGTGCTTTGTGTGCCAAACTGAGCTGGGCAACTTCACGCACTGCACTGCACTGAACCGCTTGCTTATACCTTCCACGGAGGTATCGCGCGAGTGTCCCTCGAACTCTCGCGTCTGCACCTTCACCTCTATCCAACACCCCCACACTTTGCGGGTTCGTTCCGGCCGCTCACTCGCTCTGGCACGTGTTCGTTCGTTCGTTCGCTCGTTCGTTGGTTCGTTCGCTCGCTCGCTCTTCCCCTCCCCCCCTTCAGGCTCACTCTCTGCGCTCTTGCCCGACTCCCGAGCTCGCGTGCTCTGCGCGGCTGCTGCTGCTGCTTCCTCTATAGTTTGTGCCCGGTTTCCGAATTTACTGCATTATTGGCCAAACGAGCTTACACACACACACGCACTAGGGGCTGTGTATTGGGTCACGGCCGACTGCCGCCAATGGACCGGTTGAGCAGGAAGGGAGCTTGGAGAACCGCGTGACCGCGTGGCGATGACACCGATGGTGAATCAATCGGAACAAAGCACCAGCACCACCCCAAACCCCTCTCCCCATTGGGCCGTTCAATCTCCGAGTGATCGCATCTCCTTCATCTTGTGTTGATCGACGGCCAATTTGGTCGTCCAGCGTCAATCGCAAGGGTGGTTGGTTGGTATCACGTCGAAGCCAATTCAGCACGATACCGTTTAAGGATTACTATCGAATCGGCCCGCAGCCGGAAGCCCTGGCGGCGGTGTTGAGGGGGGGTTTGCTTCCTCGATCGCAACCACGGCGGCGCTCGACGAAGTCGCCGATCGGTCGCCTTCCATCTTTGGAAGAATGTCAGCAGCGCGGCGGTCATCTGGTTGCGTGGCGGAGTTCAAGCTCCAGTTCCAAGGGCTTTTGCCTTGTCCTGTCAAGGCGCTCTCTCTCTCTCTCTCTCTCTCTTCTCTCTCTCTCTCTTCTCTCTCTCTGTGACGTTGTGCCGATGGCGCAGGGGTTAGCCACCGTTCGCCCTTCGTCGCGCCCTCATTCGGATCGGCCCCCGCTGCTGCTGCACCGGAAATGCATCAATAGCAGCGCAGCAGATGGTTGTTGTTGTTGCGACCTTCGATACGGTCTTTGGCTGGTGGCCAATCCTTTCGCCAAACGGTGACGAATACACACTTTCCTTTCTTATCGTTCGGGGCCCGAAGCCCACAACACACTCTCCGCACTCTCTAACCATTCTCGAGGTGGGCGGGTGGGGTGGTTGGATGGTTGAGGAAATCATGTCCCAGCTGTGTTTGATCAATAACCGTAAACCGGAACAAAGGTGGTGGTAGGGGGGGGGGAGGAGTGGTGTTAGGTACGTGGTGGTGCGCCGATGTTATAAACGAGACAGCGGGGAGAGTGGGTGGAAATAGTATTTTCTCTTTTAACTGCAACAATTTACCCACCCACCCTCTTCCGCCACCGCAACACACGAAAACTAGGTGCTTTCTTTATCTTCTTCTGCTTCATTTACCCTTTTTTCTTGCCTTATTGTTTTGTGCTATATTGATTTTGCCACCCAGCGTGCCACCAGAAGGGTGCACACGCCAGCCCGCTCTCTTTCTCTCTCTGCCACACGACGGTTTAATAGAAACCCGGGACACGCATACAAAGACGAGAGTACAGCGGCAAGGCCGAAAGGGCAGCAGCGACCTTGACCAACGCCGCAACTATGCAAACGGCAGACGGCGGCAGACGGTGACGGCTGCATCATCCTTGTCCAACGGAGAGTTAGTTACGACCCACCACCGATCTGTGTGGTGTTCCGGCTCTTTGGCAGCAGCAGGCAGACGAGCAAAATTCCGGGTGACGTATTCCGTTGGTCCGGCCGGTCCAGAGCACCAGCATTATGACGCATACCACCCACCCTTCATCACCGTGCCGTGATGTCCAGGGGCAGGGGTGGGCCGCTCACCTGGGCTCCTTTGCGCGTGGAAGTAAAGACGCACGCACACAGAGAGTTTTATACGCAACGCAACGAAGGGGATATTGGAATGAGTTTTGCAGCAGCCAACGAGAATGAAGAGAGAGAGAGAGAGAGAGAGAGAGAGAGAGAGAAAAGGGAGGGTATGAGAGAGATGGTCATTTTGCGCTAGGCCAGCGCAGAACCGGATGTGCTTTAGGCCGGAAGTCGCGGATCCACAGGCGAAGGGAAAGGATAATGCCAGCCGCAAATGAAAATTACAATAACCCCACCACTGTGAGGGTATTTTCAGCGCGGGATGAACCAACGAACCCCCTCTTCCTCTACCCCTTCTCCACCCAACCCAACAAGCACAAAAGACTTGCGTAGCTCTCAAACAGCGAACTCTGCGCCTCCCACCGCTGCTCAGGTTAGAGACAAACAGCGGTAGGCAAGCAAGGGTGGTATGGTGATGCTGCTGCTGCTGCTGCTGCTGCTGCTGCTGCCGCTACCGCTGCCGATGACGGTGACAGTGATGATTATGATCATGGTACGGGGACTGCATGAACCAGATGGCTGGCTGGCTGGGCTGGCGGGCGGACGCGGACGCGGGCGCAGCACAGAATGAACAAAAAAGGCGATCCACCGCGATGCCACAACCAACACCATCGCCATTCGCCGTCTGCGGAACCGGCGGAACTAACCGCCCGGTTGTAACGGTGGTTCGCGTGGTGGTGTGTGGTGATGGTTGATGCCAACCAAAAATGAAGGGTAACAGAAGGAGAGGGAGAGAGAGAGAGAGAGAGAGAGAGAGAGAGCGAGCGAAAGAGAGACACGTGAGTCCAGTTTCCGTATTGTGTGTTGGCCGCGAATTGTTTCACCAGTGCGTGCATGTGAATGTGCGAGCGCGCCCGTTCGCACCAGTGTGGTTGTGTGTTTACGCGGTGCGTGGGCCGGCTTCCGTCACGTTTCGGGGGTGATTCATGCAGCAACAACCTATAGGCATGGGTAATGGTGGAGAGCGCCATCGATAATGGATCCTGTAGCTTCTCAGCGAGCGTCCCCCGCACACTTCTGCTTCTTATCATCTTCAGCATGAGCTTCTTCTTCCGCTCCTCCAGACAGCCAACAACCAAACTTACGCGTAGAACACGCGTAGTACCACCGGAATATCTTTATCCGGGGGCTCGAGCAGGTGTTTGGCGAGCCTGCAAACGGCCTGCAGCCTACAGCAAGGTACGCGCCCTTCCCTAGCGCGCATTGCATTCCACCAATCATACCAATTAACAACAGCAGACGCGTTGTATGCTTCGTGCGTGACGATGCTCTGCTGATGGCGCTTGCGATCGTAAACACACACCACCCTCTCTTCGATTATCATTCGGTGGGAAGCGGCGGGGGTGGGGGGGGGGGGGGGGGGATCGGTCTACCGGTCGTATGATCTCTACTGGGCATTGAGATCAATTCACATGCAGGCTGCTACTGTCGATGACTATCGTTTATCGTATCGGGTGTCTTGGGCTAAAAGGTAAAAGGCTACGTATTTAACAGGCGCAATAGATGAGCCATAATGAGCGAAATTACACCGAGTGTATAGCACCCGCCCTTGAGTCAACCCAGCTCGTAAGCGCCCCATAAAAGCAGCTGGCAGCTGGGCAAGTTTTATTAACTTGCCATCCTCTCTCACAGCTTCTCGCCTAGCGGCTGTCGCAAACGGTGCGAGCGATTGACCGCGCAACAGTCCGCGCCAAGCGGATCGGATACCGATACACTGTCCAACTCGACGACATTGCTAACATCCCATCACGATCCCCCCCCCCCCCCCCCCCCCTCAGCGAACCACGATCTCGCGATCGCCCCCGCGTTTCGGCGGGCGCCGCGTTTGAACACCGAGACCGTACACATCTGTGTGGTCGTGTTGATGCGCTGTTGCTGCATGCGTTTCCAATGGTATAAGGACTCGTTTCACTTACCGTCACTGCGCATGATGTTCACAATGCTACCCTGCTCGATTTGTGCCATGCTGAGGAGTATCCACCGGATATGGGGTCGCTGGTTCGAGATTCGTTTCCAGTTCCGTAACTTGCTCCCGTTGACCGATTGATTGATGCAGCTTGGGTGTATGTGAGCGTAGCAAGCAGTGTCTCAGCTAATCACAATTTACAAAACACAAAATCACATGTGAGAGAAAAAAAAAAACAACATCGAAGCGTGCCGATCAACGGACAAGCTGTTCTGGAAAGAGAAAAACGAGAATAAAAATTAAGCACTTGAGTCAAGTTGGATATTACTGTGGCAATAATATAATTTGTTCCATTTGTTCGTAAAAATGATAAAATCCCATTTGCTGTTGGTAATCTATTTTGGAGCTAGATAAGTTTCGTTGTAGGACGAAGCGAAGTACGTGTAAAATGGATCTAGGAAGTAAAAGGGATCTTTTCAGCAGCGACGGCGAGCCCCAAAGGAGCCCACGATCACCAATAACGCAATCAACCGGCATACCATATGCATGTCACCGTTATGTTAGATTACAAAGTAAATAAGTTTGGTACAACATATGGGAATATATATTTTTTATCATAGATCAAAGCTTCCCCTCCAACTTGAAGACAAAATTTGGCCGATTATTTAATTAAAAAAAAAGGCATACAATTTTGGCAAGCAGGGCAAGCAGCCTGCTTTGAGACGCTGGGAAAAAGGATTTTTTCAACAACCGATGACGAGTCCCAACGGAGCCCGCGATCACCAATAACGCATTCAACCGGCATACCATATGCAGGTTACCATTTTATTATATTAAAATTTAATTGAGTTTGGTACCAGATATTGGAATATCTTTTTTGTATCACAGATCAAAGCCTGCCCTCCGCGTTCATCTATGGCCGTGAGCTCAAACACATCCAGAATTTTAGCGTTTATATAGACCAATAAAAAGAGTACTAAAGCAATTGCCGGAGTACAAGTAGGAGCAAGCCTCGTGTAAAATGGTGGAGTAAGTTTTTTTTTTTCAGCGGCTATGACAGGCCTCCAAAAGTAACTAGGCTAAAACAGAAGTGGGACCCCGGCAAGCAGGAACAAGTCTCGTGCAAAATGATGGAAAAACATTTTATTCACGAGCGATGGTGGGCTCAAGGTAGGCAGCCGCCGCCTCGACCAGAAAAACAAAAAAACAAGCGCAAAAAGAACGCTGTACAATCTAAAAGGGGCCCGAAAACTCTGCTAGCATAGCACACTCTGGACAGTTCGAGTCCGGGACTGCGGCTTCCCCCGGGGTTAGCGCAACCAATCCAAGCCGTAGGAAGAGGGTCAGTATCGCATTCACGGTCGGCTTATCCTAGTTTGCTCACCTAAAGATGCACAGTTGCCTGCGTTGTAACACCTAAAGATGACGAAATAACACTTTATCACAATCACCACTTCCTTTCAGGTTGAGGTTTCTCGAGAAACTGAAACTATTCTTCGATTGAGAAACTGCAGCTGCTCGTCCTTCCGGCTGACAGCGCGAACTAGCAGCTCGAATGCGAAACCGTTAATCGAGCGGCATGCATGACAGCGCGCAACGACGCGCCTGCGGCTGCTTCGATATTTTGCTGCCTTGTGCCGATTCGTTCGTTCTTCAGCCTTTCTTGCGCATGTTTGGCTGCAGTTGATCTGCAAATATAAGGCCGGCTAAGAAACTTTCCATGTGTCGCTTATGCTGTTGCAAAGAATGCGGCTGGAAACAGGCAAGCTCATTAGCATACCGATATGGTAACAGCTGTCCCAGGTCTATTTTCGAGCACACAACTATTGTATACACAGCTGCATTCAATTCTCCAAGATGCAACGGAATTCGTATTTCAACGCCACACGGCTACTCTTCGCGATCATCACGCGCAGTTAAACGCTTTATTTCCAGCTCCAATAAAGAAGCTGCTTGCGGTAAAATTAGGCGCTAACTGATTGGAACTAGTGCCATTTCAGTCCATTCGTCAATCCGTTCACCTTCGATTTATTTTTCTCGTACGCTGAACGCTGAAGAGTCCATACATGTTTTCGCTTTATTATATAAATACTTCATTTTGCTACTATATGGTACCAGAAGCCGCAGTAGGGTTTGTGCCGCGATAGCAATAAAAACCCCTCTGCAATCTTTACCCGGTCCTGTTATTGGCAACCTCAGCGGGCTGTTCTTGGCGATATTCCTAAGCTTAGTTTGGAACCTTCGTGTTTCGAATGCCGTCAGAGCGGCATCCTAGACTATTCTTAGATGTTTTTTTTTAATTTTTTTTAAATTGAGTATATAGCTGTATGTTAATATACTGAATGAGCTTTTGGGTGGTCTAATGACAACCGCATACATCAGTCCCATTAACCTGTTTGAAACTGTCCCTGTTTCTCAAAAATTCCTACTTTACATTCTCGTCGGTGAGGCGACCTATCCATAACTATTTCCGCTGGATATCACTAATCCACTAATGCCCTCGACACAACCTTTCCGTAAGAAAACCAGGCTGATTCGTTCTACTATGAATGATCTCAAATTCCTGCAGCAAACGTTTGCTGCTAGTATTTAGAATGCCTTACTCTAAATACCTGCACCACATGTTTGCTACAGGAATACAGCTCTTTGCGGGATAAGAACTCATACTGCTCGTTATGCTATGCGATCAACTAATTCACACATCCATGAATTCGTTCGTCTTCTTATTTGCCTACATTCCGCTAAAGGCACAGTATTCCCCGCCGAATTATCTATATCAACCGTGCAAGTATTAGTTAAATTTGTATGTTTTTGGTTTAAATACCCTCCAATAACTTAAACAACACACTGAAATGTTTAATATCCTACGCACGAAATTCAAAATCTCAAAATTGGTTTCCATATTGGCGGACTGATTGTAGGAAGCGGATGCAAAGCTACAGCTACACGCGACCGTGAGCTACCACCTAGTCAAATAACCCGAATTTCCATTTGAGTGAGCCTTATTTTTAGCAAAAGCAAAAATGATTGCCATTGATCGGTAGCCAATTCGTACTTTGGGCTAATCGCTTCCTCAACTGAACAAATAAAGTGCGCAATTTAATTACAAACTATTTGTCACGAACCCTCCTGCACCACCTGGATACACACTGGAGGTACAGCGGAAGCAGAGGAAGGCAACAATCAAGCCATGGCTTGCTCAGTCTCTTCCTCTTTTCGGCGCTTCTTAAGCTTGTGTGCCGAAATTGACTCTTGGCCGCTGTCGGTGTTCGAGTTAGTATCACTTTCGTCACTGCTCGAGCTGGAAGACGATGAGCTAGAGTTGCTCGAGCTGTCGGACGCAACACCAGTGCCCTGGGCAAGATCCATATCCGATGCAATTTTAGCCAACTCTGGCTCGAACACTTGCAGCATTTTAAACCATTTGTTGGACAGCTTCGGCCGACCGCGCACAGTTTTATGCCAAACGACGGGGAAATTAGTACGACTGCAAAAGTTTTGCGTCACGGCAACCGTATCGTCGAGGTTAAGGACCACGTGCCACCAGCCACCCGGTACGAACACCGTTTCACCCGGCTTCTGAAGTATTTCCAGCTAGAAAAAGAAGTAACGGGGCGTCCTGTGTAATGATCAGTTTGACAGAGGTGTCCGAATGATATGCACTAACCGGTTTGCAATCACTTGGCCAATCGATGCGCTTCGTTCGAGGGTAAATGAGGCTAAACCAGGTGATTGCTTCGTCACGCTGCTTCCCTCCGATGGAACCAGTAACCTTAAGCAATTCTTTCGGTGTATGCGTGGGGAACAGACACCATCGCTTATGGCCATGCACGAGCGCATTCCAAGCGCTGGTACCGAGGGGATCGATATGTATTCCGGTGCCGGAACGTGCTGGTCCCATTACAAACCATCTATACGGCGGGCGGCGCTCCTCCCCAACATGCTTGAACAGATCATCTCTAAAATAGACAGGAACCTCGTAGTCTTCCAAAAGCTTGCGCCGGCGGTGATGCTGTGGAAGGAATCAGAAAGTTATGATCATAGCAAAGCAAAACCAGGTTCTAGTCTGGCATCCATACCTCGCCAAAGCTGCTATCAAAAATATACAAGGGACTATCATCCGAAGTCGTGCGCATGTACTCGACGTAATATTTCATTTTCATTTTCACACTATAGCCGTCATTATCTTCGCCACATTTGAAATTTTGATTGCGATACTTCTTGGCAAGCCGTTCCAGCGTCCACTTGTGTTCGGCCTTCCATCCTTCCTGCATGCCTTCGATAACTACCGGTTGATATATGCGTTCGAACCGCTCAATGAACTCATTCGGACTAACTTTGCCCACATGAATTCGCTCAACGTTATCCTCGAAGTGGCGAAATGTATCGAACGTTTTATGATACTCCAGCTGAACCCATGCCGATGAATCCGAAAGTTCTGTAATCAGGTGCGAGTAAAAGGTCAAACGATGAAATTGCTGCTGATGGGAACAAAGACGGACTTTCATCCGTTGAATCTAAACGAATCAAACTGAACTGCTCTCTCTCTCTCTCTCTCTTCCTTTGTAGGACAAGTAGAATCATTATAGGTTACGATTGTATTGAAACTGTAAGTGAAACTCACCTGGCCTCGCCTTTCGTTTTACCTCTCGAACGCGCTTTCGGGATCGGTGAGATAGCTTGATGGGCTCAGTGGATAACCGATCACTTGAAGCCATTTGACCTTCCGCTTTACTCAACAAGTTTAACCTTTACGAGCAGTTTGCTTGACAAGCTGTTTAAAGATCACTGTTTCGAGGCGAACCTAGTGGGTACTAGGCGGTTCCGCAAAGCTGAATTGCAGAAAAAATAAAAACAAGCAAAACAAAAAATTAAAGGTCCATACTATGACATCTTCTATGCAGATTGCTCTACGAGATTCACAAGAAACCCGGATTGCCCAGCAACCATTGCCCGATTCGCTCGAGGTGGCGTAGAATAGCGCTTGGGGAATGACTTTTCCCGATTTATTCTGCGCGAATTTAAGTGGTGGGACACTTTTCGTCAAGCGCCTGTGTCTTGATATCGCGCATTACGACATAGTCACCGGGACAATGTCGCCGTCAATAATGAGCGCAACAGCCCAAACGCCATTATCTTTTGTCTTTTTCTATCTGAAAATGATCTGCAAGAGAAGAAAAAGCCGTAATTCATGGTACCGCCTGTACGAGAGCAGCACCCGATACGGGGCGACAGTCAAACTCACCTACGGGTTGCTATGGATGAACAGCGATCGCGGATCGAATCGCGGTGCTATAACCACGAGTTACCTTGGCGCTGCGATCCGAACGGGGTATCCACACTTGCTGTCTGCTCCGCTGAAATGATTACTGCACAATCGCGCAGATGAAAGCACCGGAAGTTCAACCCCAGTGAATGGCCTAACTGAAAATTACTAACAGAATCGAAACGGGGCACGAAACGGGGATGGAACGTGCACACCGGTCCGGAAAACGAATATATCACGAAACTCAGGCGAAAAGGTGTGCAAACTGCGACGGCAAGCGATATCGTGTCAGCGCCCTTCCGCTCTTCTTATTCCATTGTTCTTGGCTTATTTTCAACTGAGCTTCTTGCAGCGAATGTCAAACGGGCAGGCCGTTGACAGCTAGTCCGCTTATGTTTTCACACATCGCTGTCAAGCGCGAATAATGGAAAAAAAGGATTCGATGAACCGCAGGATACGAACCGAATCGAATGCGCCGTTGCAGCCGATAATGCATTACCGAAAGAAATCGCTGATTACGTGCCCCCTGCTATCGTCCGGTGCCGTTGCGCCTACAGCCGTCTCGTAAGCAGCGTTCGCACCTTTCACCTCAGCTTGCTACATGAAGTTATGCTGTATGGGACGTTCTATTTTTGTTGGAAAAGGGTGTGCCCCTTGCGGGTGGGGCATCCTACCTGTCAAACGGGCAATTTTGTTTGTGGTGTCCTGTGGAGTTTTATGTAAACGAGTGCCTGCCTTTCCATCCACATTCGGTAGCTTCGGTTTAATTAGGTTTAACGAAGTGTTGGCGATTTCATCAAAAAGGGCTTCCTTACAAAAATGGATTACTCCGCGCTTGTGGCCTCAATATTGCTTCTCGTAGCGCTGATCGGTACCTGTGAGTATTTCGCCAAAGCGTACTATGGGGTGGGGTGCGTCATCGATGCAGGGTGGCGTCAACAAGCCAAACAGATCTGTCCCCCGTTCCGCAGCAGCATGCTCGGGACAGGAAGGCGGGTATCGATACTGCAATGTACCCGGTTACACCGATGTGCTCACCCTGTGTGCTATGTGCTTGCTGCTCTTTCCAGCTAATGCCCACGAATGCTACGTTTGCTCGAACCAAACCGGGAACACCGACAAGTGCCTGAACACGGTGCGCATCTGCGAGCAGGGCGAGGATGCCTGTCTGACCGAGATCAGGTGGGGCAGCACGCCCTACTTCTCGCTGGGCGCCCAGAAGCAGTTCTACGTTTCGAAGCGGTGCGCGAAAAAGGAAATATGCCAGCGCATCAGGACCAAGCACATGCCCTACTGCACGCACATCTGGTACGAGGACTGGACCTGCTCCGCTTGCTGCTTGGGTGATCGCTGCAACTACTATGTCATCGTAAGTCGATTTTAAATACTACCCACCACATCCAAGATAACATCGTCCGCCCGGTCGTCCATGTTTGCTCAATGCGTGTGGTGTTTGTTGTAATTGTACTACTTACAGAGTGATGCTCCCGCGGCGCTCACCTCCTCACTAATGCTGCTGGGATCCGTGTTGGTCGTGTTTGTTGTTCGCACCGTATTGCATTGTTGATCGTAGTAGCAACGTACAATCCACACCAGCGAATGAAACCGATGAAGCCAAGAATGTGCCTTTTGGAGGAATGCAGAATAATACTAAAGAGTACACTAACTGTAACGTCACATTCCTACTCACTCGTTGCCGTCCAGCGTATAGGTAGATTTAGTACATGCCCTACCGTGTATCGCCCGCAGAAATACATGTAAATGAATCTCTTTTTTTTTATTATACTGTAACCATACACTCTTCTCATTTTAATTGAAAAAAAAGATAAATTAGCCAATTGCGACGGGCCCATATCGATGCGCTATCGCGGCCTTGTAACTTTGCATTTATATCATCTCATTACTAATGATTCCGCGATCGATCTGAGCACCCGTGATCGTTTTGGCCTACTTCTGTCGTCTGAATACTAGTACGTTTCGGGTGAGGTGGGGGTCTTTATCGCTGTCTATTACGATCTAACTCGATGATTACTGTGAAGATAGACGAGCTAAATTGCGTAGTAATCGACCGGGGTTGTGAGTAATTAAACGAAATCCATCCAATGATCGTGTCCGACTCCAAGGGGTCATTAGGCAGATCGGTGACCTTGGTGATGTAGATGTGTGTACGCGTATTACCGAATAATAGCCCCCCCTCAAAACTATCTCGCGATACACTAGAAACCTATGGGCACCGTATCAAACCGTAACCACCACACCATATCGCGCTCACTCCACCACGCTTGCATTCCTTCGAGTCGTTGATTTCCTTCGAAAATGTAAATCGCCTAAGACAACGCGAACGGCGTCGAGTAGAAACGCGGAATGCACGAAAAAGGATGGCAGCGGTAGGGTAACCTTGACACTGCCGAAGGGCCCGGGACAGGTCTCGATTTCAATGGCAGCACCGTAAAGATCCGACCTCGACACTCAGCATCGGTGTACGTTCCATTCATCAATCATCAGCCGGCGCGAAGATGTGGGTCGCGCGCAACCGTTCGTATCTTGCGATTCCGTCCGCAATCCAAGCCCGACGATAAACGCTTCGACATGAGCTTCGAGCGGTAATTAAAAGTAAATAAATACCCAGCCACGGAAGAATCAGGCTAACGCTCTGCAACACCAGCCCTGGTACACCTTTGCGCTATATTTGTTTTTTTTTTTCGTAATGCTGTGTTTTTTTTTCTTCCCGTGCTGGTTTTTCGTTTCGTGATCTAGTACTGCTGCGGATCAATAAGCTGCTCCGGTATGCATAATGCTACAAAGTAGATTACCTTGCTCCGCGGAAGACGGCAGTGGCAGCCGAGCGCTAGTGACGACGCTAGTGCCACGGCAAAGCCAATCCCCGGCGTTTCATGTTAATGAGCGCGTGATCGTGATGCCTGATGCTGGTACCCCTGCCGGCTACCGTTACTCACTCAGCGCGCGCGCGCGCCCGCTACCTACAACCGCTTAAACCGCTGCTGCGTGTTATCGTTTTTCCATTTCAGTTTATTTCTGCTTTTAGTGCTTGGTTCGTTGCCATTTGAATTTCGTGGGAAGCAATTGATCGTGGAATGACATCAGACCTTCTCTCCTTCTCGTTTCCTTTCGCATCTCGTTGCCACTGTCACGTTGGATGGTGGGGGGGGGGGGGGGGGGGGGGGCGTAAAAGGGGGTCGAGGATTAGCTCGTATTAGTCGCCACCGTCCTCCCCTATGCTCTAGATAATGGGGGGGGGGGATGTGCATGCGCGGCGTGTTGAGCTGGAGGAGGACACACGTGAGAAAAGTGAGATTCGAAGAAGAAAACAAAGTTCGGGCTTCGGGCCCTATATACCGATGGCTTAGTGTTCGAAGGGACACAAAATCCCTTTCAACCCGGTTGTTGGGGGGGGGGGGGGGGGGGGAGCAATACTGGCGGTACACAATAGGCAGGGTGCACAATAAATAAGTAACAAGTGGTGGGTACGTTGGGCGAGTACCGACAGGGGGAGTACGGGTGACCGCCCGGTCGGGGCGTCTACTGCTCCCTCAGCGTCAGCGGCAATACCACGAGCGGCGCATTGAACTTGGGATTGTCCGAGTAGAGCGTCCAGGTGCGCTTGATGCAGTCGAAGATGCCGACGCAAACCGTCTTGATGACATCCTTCGGTCCGTTCTCGCGGAACACCGTGTGCTCCCGAGCGCTGGTGTCGCCCAGCATCTTAATCACGTCGTGCACGGTCTTGGGCGCCTGGAAGCAACCGAACGTCTTCATCCGCTCGATGCTCGAGTCGATGATCAGCCCGTTCACCTCCGGCACCGGCAGCCGTAGGTACTTGTTCGCGTGGATGATGCACTCGCCCGGGCTGGCGGTGAAGATGTTCAGGTGCGACTGGTCCGCGCCCACCGTCGCCGGGCCCATCTCGGCGTTGTGGAACAACCGGTCCCCCTCCTGTCTGTTGCGCCGCGTAGGCGAAGGAAAGCCAAGCAAAAACGAAGAGCAGTAGATCAGAGTGTGGAGTGGCGCGGAGCCGCGGAGGCAGTGCAGGCAGGGGATCGAGCGAGATCTTCTTACCCCAGGAACGTCATATTGATCGAACATCCATCGGCGGCCCCCACGCCGTGATCGCGCAGAATCTGTTGTGCTTGAATGAAGTTCTCGGCCGACAGCAGAGCGCGCGTGATGAAGTGGCGAGCTGTGAGAGTGGGTGAGAGGCAGATGAAGCGCGGTAACATCGCCGCCGTCGTCGTCGTCGTCGTCGTCGTCGACGGGGACACCATACGTACGCGTTTTGCCGCTGACCAACGTCCGGGCGCTGAGCGTGTTTATCGAGAACACCAGCCCGTGGTGGTTGTAGTTCATCGTGTAGCCCGGCAGGTGACCCGCGTAGCACAGCGAGGTGAACCGCTCCTCGATCACATTATACTTACCCTGTGGGCTATCCGAAACGATGTGCGCCGACACGAAGTAGTAGTGGTTCAGCACCTCCGACAGCGCATCTTCGGTGTGAGCTAGTATTTCCTGTGTCGTCCCCGCAGAACCAATCCCATCCAAAAAAAAAAAAACAAATACAAAACACCCCCCCAAACAAGTCAGTCAACGGTATTAGAATTCAAAATCGCCGTCCGCCATTTATCGGCCATTCGGTCGGGGGGGTTTTTTCCGCATACTCACGCAGTCTGGTTCGTTCACGCAGATCGTGGAGCAGCCGATCGGTTGATTGATGCTGTTGGTACCATCGACCGCAACCGGCAGGATCTCGTCCAGATGCAGCAGAAACAGCTGGAAGGGAAAGGGGGCGCGCAATTGGTTTCGTTAATGTGTCGAGGTGGCACAGGATATTAATCCCACCCTCCCCGGCCGGGTCCCGGGTTCCCTACTTCCGGTCGATCGATTGTTGGCCCCGTTCGCTCTGGGCGTATGAAGTACACCACACAGTGCAACGACCACGTTTTACGTAAGTTACCATTCCCATTCCCCCGGCTAATCGGATTTGGTTGGCCCACGGCTGGCCGGCGGGATACACTAATAGCATTAGTACCACCCCACTATGGCTTATGGCGGGCTCCGTCAGCCATACCCTCTTATACCTTATGGAACTCGACCTGGGCTCCGTCAGCCGTACCCTCGAGCTCGCGGATGTACTGCGGGAACGATCGCTTCACGCTCTCCAGTGTGGCATTGTACACCTTACCTACAAACGAGGAAGAAGAAGAAGAAGATAGATAGATAGATTCAGAACGGTGGCTGCTGGAAAATGCGGCGCGTACGCTCTACTTACGACCCTCGTCGGTGTTGTACAGCGGTAGATAAGACTCGTTTAGCGGACCGGACAGTTGCAGAAAATTCTTGATGATCGCGCCAAACGTACGACCCTGGGGGGAGGTTGTGCGGTGCCGGAATGGTAAAGGGAATACGACGGAAAGGTGCGTTAGAATCAGTCAACCAAGCCATCTCTTTCTCTCTCTCTTTCTCTTTACGACGGGGTGGATCTTGAATGAGCGATGTTGTTTGTAAGACGACAAGCGTATGCTGGGGGTGCTCCATCAGGTGCGATAACACTCTACGACTAGGAGCGATGAGGATTAAGGCGGTAGAAGGGAGGGCGCCGAACAGTCACGTCCATCCGCTTACGCTCGCCATCGTTTGCACAGCTGTGCAGCCACCAGTGTGATGTTGCCGGTGACCTCTGATAACGATCGCTGGCACAACACCGAGAGAGAGACAAGCTGGAATGAAGCAGCAGCCCGTCCGCGGTCACTTGAGATGGGGTGGGCCCCAGAAGACGACCGATTGATTGGCGATTGGCATTCCACCGCCCCGCGGCCATCGCAGAGCAAAAAACATTAAAAAGTCAAACACGCCATCCGCGGTGGTGTCTGGTGTCGAGGCCAGAACACGAGCCGTGCGCGCGCGCGCGCATACCAGGCCAGGTCGTCTCGCTGTCTGGCCGGCTCTGTCTGGCCCACCTCCTGACCTACGTCTAGGGGTCGTAGAAGTATTTGTTTTTGTTGTTGTTGTTTTTTTTTAATGATTCCCTATTGTTTTTGCCTTGCGTTTTGTGTATAACGTGCTGGATGGAGTGTTGGTCGCAGTAGACAGTGAGAGAGAGAGAGAGAGAGTAATGGGCCGGCCATATTAAGGATCGCGATCGCTGTCTGTCCACTTACCACATCGTAGCCGACTTCGTAGTGCGTACCACGGGTGTACAGTATCGGTATGGCCTGGCGGCGCGGGATGTTGGTGATGCGCTGATGAGACATCCTGCACTTTTCAGGCGATTGATTGATCGGTTGTTCGGTTGCACGCACACGGAGGCACACGAGCGAGGACTAACAATGGTTTTCCCGATGGGCGCAAGATTGGTTAGATAGCACTCGCCCGGAGCACCGGAGCGGATCGAAGATGTGGACTGTTTCGGGATCGGAGGCTTCGGAGGCGCCCGAAAACCAAAGCGGAGTGTGATGCGCGGTGCGCGTTTGATTGACAGGACCTCGGACGGGTTAGTAGATGGGATCTTAACTGGAGCACTACCGAGAGTAATGGTTGGGGCGGTACGATAAGACGGTCGCCGGTGGCCACTGATAAGCGCGCGCTATTCGGAACACAACGCACACTCCGGCACGCACGAAGGGAAGGGTGGTAATTTACGGCTGTGTGTGTCGCGGGGTGATCTCTTCTTCTACGCTTCTGCTTGAGATGATGGATGATGGCTGGCTGGCTGGCTGGCTGGCTGGTTGGTTGGCAAGATTGGCTGGTTTTGGCGCTATTCCGCGTGCGGCCGTTTCCGAACGGTAACTGGTGGTCTAGTTATGCTTCCGTCCCGTTTATAAATATTCTACTCACCTCAGCATTACCTTGTCGCGCGCTACGACCAGGCCGCATAGTGCCGCGCGCACCCTCTCCACCTGTTCGAGCCATTCTACAACAAGCACGACGACGACGCCGACGACGACGACGACGACGATGACGACGACCACCACGACGACGACGACGACCACCACCGACCGATGACGAGCCTCGGCGACCACCACGACTATCGACCACCACCTGCGGGTTGCGCTTGAGGTGCCTAACGACGAGACGATGGCGGCGGCGATGGCGGCGGCGGCGGCGAGGACGCGATGGAGGCGCAAAAGAAGCGCCTCACGAATTGCTCTAACAGCGAGCCTCCACTAACCCCCCACCCCCACAAACCCACCCCATCACGCGCCCCTTGCTGTGTAACCGTCAGCTTCGCTTGGTTCTTGTTCTTTCTCTCTCTCTCTCTCTCTCTCTCTCTCTCTCTCTCTCTCACCTTCTCTCTAGCACACCAATAAGCCACGGTATCGCGCAGCCATATATTATAAAATTAGTCACCTAAATGTGGTGCTGGTAGGGGTAGGGGCAGGGGCAGGGGTTTTGTGCGGTGTGCAGCTTGCATTCTACCCTGCCTTTACCTACGGCTTACCTGATTTGATAACTATCAGCGTGCTACCCCTGCCCATGCTCCTCTTCTTCCTCCTAGAGAGCCTCCAGAAAGGGGGTGCAACGGAGAACACGCCATCACCATCCCCTAACAGCCCAGCGCTTGTGTTTTGGACGTACCCGGCCGTCCAGTCCAGTCCCGTCCCGTCCCGTCCCTGTGTCCGCACTCCCCTGACCCCCCCCCCCTCCCCGGGTTCCCTACTGGCTATCCTGCGAATCTGCAAATTTTGCATAATTAGAAGGAAGGCGCACAGGGGTTTGAGGTTGCTTAATGGGGGTAGGTTAGTATAATGGCGATGCGCTGTGGTCACAAAACACGCAGAGCAACGATTGGCAGGAATGGAAGGAAGCGCCATCGGTGACGTCATGGCCGTTCGCAGTTCCGTCGCACCGCCGCAGGACCAGTATTGGTGGGCGGGGGGGGGGGGGGGGGTGATGGTGGTGCGGTTGTATGCAAATGACGAGGCGCATTTAATGCTTCAACGAATTGTGGTTTCTTAGGGTACACACGTGCCAAGATCGGACCCCAGCTTCTGCGTTCGCTTGCATGTGAGGCCCTCGCGGGTGGCATTAGGTAGTATAGTGCTCTTGTCTCACTCTTGTAGGCGTGCGTGACCCGGAATTAGGGGGGTGCGTGCCCCAAATGCAACCGCACGGCTAGTATTGACCCGATTTTACGGAGGATGGCGGACGCAAAAAAGGAACGGTGGCAAACGGTCGTCTCACCGCCGCCATCATCATCGTCATCATCAGCTGATGTCTTGACCATACACCTGCAGGTCCTTTCGATCGAATCCGTGCCACAGGCACACGCACAAAAACACTCCACAATCCCGGAAGTTGAAGAGGTAGGGAGAGGAACACCCTGGGTTCACAGGCCACCAAGTGGGCCAATTACTGCGTTTTACACAACGTGAGGCGCGGTTTTAGAAGCAGGTGGCTGGCTGGTGGTTGGTCATCATGAAAGCGGCATTTAAAGCCTAGCCACGGCTACGGTCGCTAACCAAATTTTGCGGTTTATGGCGACGTTTTAATGGTCAAGTGTTTTGGGTTTGGTTCTTTTATTTCCTTCTTTGTCTTTTACAACAGGTAGTGTTGTGGTTGTTTGGTGTTGCTGCAGCTGCTGTTGTTGGTTGATTCTGTACGCGACCATCATTTGTCATGGCGATCGGTAGATCGAGTAGGAGGAGAGGACCAGCATGGTACGACACGGCACGGCAGCTCTTGCAGCTTCTAACAGCTCGCATCCTCCCGCATCCCTCCACCCCCAAATCCTATTCACCTTCTGCGGCTGCTAAAGCACCGAAATCCACGTCGAAGCCAACGAAGTTCGTCCGCCTTCGCTTCCTGCCTCCGCCTCTCGCGACAAACGCGTGAAATCCGCGGCGAAACACGACGCCCTTCCGCCAACTTCTTCCGGCTTGCAAGGCGCTAGAATCACGACCACCGATGACGACGTCGGTGATTTCCCCCTTCTCCCCCCTCTCTTTCTCTCTCTCTCTCTCTCTCTCTCTCTTTTTCTCTCTCTCTCTCCCTTGCTTGCATCCCGCGGACGAATCGAGCATAATGTGTTTCTTGGTGCTTTTTGTTGTTGTTTTCCGATGGGGTTCCGGGTGGCACACTCTTTGCACTCGCACGCCGAACTTAATGCGTTGACGCACACACCTTAATAGGACTTTGGTTGTGAGGTAGGTCGCGCGGGTCGCTCGTCAACCACACGGAACCCAGCGTGCGGCCTCGCCGTTCTGCGGTTCTGACGGTTTCTGCGTGACGACAAGATTCGTGCAGATTAACCGTGAAAGACGGGGGTGGCAGCAGGGTCACCCCGTGCTACGGACGGCAGAGTGCGGGGCGGGGGGAGGGGGCTGAGGACAGATGCTAATGGTTACCCGCAGCAGCCGCTAGCCAGTGAATACACTTCTTCCAGACCAGAAACATAGACCAAGAAGCACAGAGGGTCCCTCCGTCAGAAACTATCAACCGCCTCCACGCACGAACCCCCCCATCTTTCCCACCAATGTGCTAAAAACTGAGCCAAACCGTGAACCTTGGCTTATCCATTACCGGTGGCTCTCTCTCTCTCTCTCTCTCTCTCTCTCTCTCTCTTTCTAATGCTGCGGGTTCCTCCGCTTCCCTACTAACATCCCAATACACCTCTGGATCTAATCCGGGGAACCCATAAAGCTGATGGTCGCGGTATCGGTAAAATTGATGCCAGCCCGGATCACTGCGCACCCTGAACCTGCATGCGCAAGGTGAGGTTAAGGTTACGCACTCACTACTAGCCCCTGCATCTCCTTCTTCCTTACCGTTTAGCTCCATGCCACCGGGTCTCGGAATGACTGCAAGAAAACAATCTGGTCGATATCCCCGTTTTGGTCAGGGACAATCTGGGTACGGCACGTTTCTTTCCCACCGCTTGCAGCGATTATCTGGCCTCAAACATTTGCTGGCGAGTCTTAAGTTTACGCGTAAACATGTTACTAGCCCAATGGATTATAGTACGTGTCGATCTATCCATCTGTACGGTTTAGAATTTATTTTATGTTCATTTCATCCAAAGTACATTTTCACAAAATTTATGATGAAGCATGTATGAATTCGGTTGATTTCAAATTTTCCGCTTTCTTTCCTACCGCGTTACTGGTCCTACCGCTAGCTTTCGTAGCTCTCTCTCTCCTTCCAACAATCTATTTTTCGCCTCTTCACTGGGAACAAGGAAATAGATTCCCTTGTAACACTGGACCTTTAACTATAACTTTTGATGGATTTACTGCCAATTTTGTGGCATTAAATGGCATTTAATGGAACACAAGTTGCTACTATTTGTTCTGCCTATAATTAATAAATGTAAATTGTTCTGTGATAGCGGTCTACTTTGGATTCTCATTTGCATCATCGTGCTTACTCCGTTGATTGTTATGAGCACTCCAATGGTATTTGTCATTGGGCCATACTACATTGCCGCCCAGCGATCGCCTTCCGCGAAATTGACCCGTTTGACGCTGGTTACCCTGCGCATACCGTGCATTCCGTCTATTCCGCCGAGCCCGCACTCTACCAGATGTGGTAGCTGCTCCGTCGCCCTACGAACGAATAAAGTAAAAATGGTTAATGCTCATAGTAAAGCCCATGAAAGCACACAAAACGGAAAAATGGGAAGCGGTGTCGCAATCGCATTTCTGCTTGGTAGTGTTAATCGATACTGTACTGTGTGCTTAGGAGCTGTGTCGTTAGGTTGGCATTTTCGTATCATGCTTTCGTTCGTGCTCCGGACATACTGTGAAATGGAATACGCAATTTTGGAATAAAAACATAACAAGAAAAAGCGAAAATTTTTGCTTGTTTTCATTCTTCTTTGCATCTTATCCATTTTTTATACTTACACTGAAGGATTCTGGATTGAGGGATCACCGAACTTAAAGACGGGGGCAATGGAAAAACCCTGTAAACAATTACACAGTGATCATTCTTTGCAATAGCTTCTTCGAATAGCATAGACTCTTCAGAAGATCCTCGGTCAATTATAAAAGGGTATGGATTGTATACAGGCGTCATCGACGGTCATATGTGTTTAAAGCAGTGACTGCTTTGCGTTACTGTGGAATTAGTTGCACTGGAAAAGTAATAACTGCAATACCCAGCGAAATGGATGGATTTGTAGGTACAGTACGTGCCTGTTCAATGAAGCGCCATATTCCCAGGAAGAGGTGAGGTATCACCAATTATTAAAATATCCAGCGAACCAGGTGAATTTAAAGTATACAAGTAGCAATACAAGAAGTATACAAGCGATGCACCCGATAAACCAGAACATATTCCCAGGAGTAAATAAGGTAGCTTAATTGAAACCCTAATCGAAATCATTTACAGTCCATTTTTGCATGAACCATTTACAAATTAAATAATTCATAATATTTCGAACTTGAACCCCCCTGTTAACGATACAATGGTAATCCTTTTTGAAGTGAGACTAATTACGATTGACAATAATGTTAGTGAAAATGGTAATAAGGAAAATATAAGAAACTGGTGGATGGGATTTGCCATTGCCATGTTAAAAGGAGAGTTAAAGGATGATAAACTTAAAATAAAACAACCGTCACCAAACCATGCTTTAAATCAACTCGATAAACAGCAGCAATGCGCCAATTAGTATTAATTTCACTCGTACACAAACAGTCACATCAACAACAAAAAACACAAACAATTCAAATACCAACCAAGGATGTGAAGATGTAGTAGAAGATGAGGTTGCTTACCGTTACACCGATGGGCGTTATACTGCTGTGGGGCACAGTTGGCAATGTCCGAATTGCGCTGGTGTTGCCGAGGTTTGTTTGGTTTGCCGTTCGACTGTCTGCCGTAAATTTGCCAGCATTACCAAAGGTACCCTCAGTTGGAGCTACAAATGTACACTTACTGAAGATGTGATTGCTTTCTTTCATCTCCGCAGTTGCTACCGGCATACGCTCGAAACCAGCTGGTGAGAGTGTAAGCGGGGCGTATGCAACGGTCTGCTCTGGTGTCTCACTGCTGACTACTACGGGTTGCTTGGAAGTGGACGGTTTCGGCTGCTCACAACACGCATTTTTCATCTCTGCCTCGTCGTAGCGCGTTCGGCACTTGGAATATTCCCATTGATTACCTGTCATTGCTGATGATCCTGCCACTTCCTTAGCTCTCGGCTGCGGGCAATCACATGCAACGCAGCGATTGATGGTTTGTTCGTTGAATACCATGCAGGTTGGACATTCCCATTTACCGGCTCCTGTTTTTGGCAGCTGGGCGAACGGGACCAGCTTCGTGGAGCGACTCGAATCATAGAAAGACGCAGAGGTAGCCGCGGACGATTGATTAGGTGTCATTGCTGATGATCCTGCCACTTCCTTAGCTCTCGGCTGCGGGCAATCACATGCAACGCAGCGATTGATGGTTTGTTCGTTGAATACCATGCAGGTTGGACATTCCCATTTACCGGCTCCTGTTTTTGGCAGCTGGGCGAACGGGACTAGCTTCGTGGGGCGACTCGAATCATAGAAAGACGCAGAGGTAGCCGCGGACGATTGATTAGGTGTCATTGCTGATGATCCTGCCACTTCCTTAGCTCTCGGCTGCGGGCAATCACATGCAACGCAGCGATTGATGGTTTGCTCGTTGAATACCATGCAGGTTGGACATTCCCATTTACCGGCTCCTGTTTTTGGCAGCTGGGCGAACGGGACCAGCTTCGTGGAGCGACTCGAATCATAGAAAGACGCAGAGGTAGCCGCGGACGATTGATTAGGTGTCATTGCTGATGATCCTGCCACTTCCTTAGCTCTCGGCTGCGGGCAATCACATGCAACGCAGCGATTGATGGTTTGTTCGTTGAATACCATGCAGGTTGGACATTCCCATTTACCGGCTCCTGTTTTTGGCAGCTGGGCGAACGGGACCAGCTTTGTAGAGGGACCTGAATCCGATTGGATGGAAATTTCGGATCCCAGCACGCTATCCGTTTCCAGTGAAACAGGGCCCACAAAGTCGAACTGTCGGTCCAATGAGATTAAATTCATATCATCCAACGTCCAGCTTCCAAGGATCTCGGGATGAATGAACTGGAACGAAATGGAAGGAGGTACTGTAGCCAAAGGTAGATGATGTTGCTGCTGCTGCTGCTGCTTTTCGGCACTGCTGTTCACTGAGTTCATCATTTTCCAGGCTGGCTGTGAGGAGCCCGGCCCGAAACAGAACTCCGGTGGTAGATCCAATTTCGGCAACGAGGTCAGCCCCGGCAAAGCAACATTCGGGAGCTCGAGGCGCGGTGCGGGCGCAAATAGATCGCTACCACTAGTGGCAGTGCTTGGACGTGTCCGTGTAACTGCTGGTTTTATCTTGGTAATTTGCTTCGAATCGCTCTTTCCAGCTGTGCTCACTGTGTCGGCTGGCGATGGTGTTTGGATATTGCTGGCAACGACATATGCCGAGGAGGTGTTCTCACTAGTGTCCATTTCGGTATCGGGATCTCGAACTTCTTCCAACTCGTGCGGCTTATCATTTATTTGCATCTGCCTTTTGTACTGCAGCAGCTCGCCGACAGTTGGTATGACCAGTTCTTTCATTGGGAAACGTGGTCGCCTTGCAATTGTGTACGGTGTATTCCACGATCGAGCCCTCAAGAAGCTCTCGTTGGTTCTCGTTGTTGATTGGCGAGGTTCGTTGGGCTCATCCGGTGGGGAGTTTTGCAGACTTTGAGAAGTAGATGACAGCAAAGGAGTTGTTAGCTGGTACTGATTCGCGCTTTGACGAACTGGAAGTGGCACTTGCAACATTCGACTGTCTCGACTGCTTCGGAGCGCGGACGCTCCTCCGTAACGGGTTGGTCCTTCGTAGAACGGCGACCTAAGGATGACATCTCTAGAGTTAGACGAAGCCCCAGCCCGCTTGGTTTTACGCTTTTTTCTCGAGTAAAGTTGGAGAAGCCGCGTGTATTCGTAACCACCGCGGGTTTTAGTGTACACTGGCTCTGTATGAAATTTCGGATACACTGCCGACAACAGTTTGTCCAGGTAGTGCATCTCGTTACGGCGGCAGAAAGGCAGGCCACTTTGTCGATACATAATGCTGCCTGATGTATTGGCAAGCGTTGGGGAACGATACTTCATAACGGCGGTACTGTTGCCATCGCTAATATCACCGCCTGTCGTTCCAATGTATGGTACTACACGACCCATATCTGCATTTTTAGTTGATTGGGCACTATCACGCTGTTGCTCAGCGTTATCCCCGGAAGGCACAGGTGTATTTTTTTTTTCGTTGGGTAGTTGTGATTCTGCCGCTTCTACACTAGACTCGGCCGGCAGCTCTTTCATTGATTCCTTAACGTCGTTAGAAACTGCGACTTGTTCACTGGCGGCACCGGAAAGCAAATCACCTGTACTCTTGTCTGCGACAGTTGGGTTTGTTTCTTCGTCGCTGCTGTCGCCGGTCAGGTCAAAACTCACCCCACCAAAAGTTGTCGGTTTGCTCACTTCTTCGTCATTGGAATTTTCAATACATTTCCAGAAATCTGGATTTAATGAATCCTTGCTTTCATCCGAATCCTGTGCCGGGGGCTCTTCATCAGGAGAGTCCAAGCATACCACTTCCGAATCCTGTGTCCGGGACTCTTCGGAAGAATCGAAGCTTACATCCGAATCCTCCTCCTGGGCCTCTTCCGAAGAATTCTCCGATTCTTTCTCCTCTTCTTGCTCGTTGTCAACTTCGTCGGAATTGGAAAACACTTGTTCATCCGAGGCGACTTCCAAAATACTGTCCTCCGAGTCAGAGTCCGAAATGCATACAATGACGTCATCGTTTTCCGACGACTGGTTTTCGTTCGTATTGCGCCCGCCGGCGTAGCATCACCGAAAACGAGAAAAGAGAGACGGAAAGACATTTACAACGCCGAATATTCGTATCGGTATCGTATCGAAGGTACAAAACGGATGCTAGCAAGTTAGGGAATACCTTCAGCATACCCTGGTGTTACACCTTAACCTGGAAGCGATAGTTGGAGTAGTCATATGCCCTTTTAGGTAGCGCGTACCCGGCGTACCAACTGCTGCTATGCGATCCATTGGCAAGCACGGTTAGACTCTATCAAACCGAGGTTATGGCTTTGCTAGCCGCCCGGGATACGGCGTAACCCAGGGTACGAATTGGAAACTTTCCAGCCGGAATCATGAGATGTACCGTTCGATGACTCACCTTTTTGGGTTGCTCTGTTGCGGGTTGCTGTGTCCCTGCCCCATGGACGCTCGCACATTCTTCCAGCAACCCAACATTGTAATTGTCGTATGTCTCTTCCGCGGCGTCAGGCTTCATCGTCCCACAGTCGTCTTCGATCGCTTGCTCGTCTCCCGATTCTGATCGTTCCATGTTCAAATTGGTTTCACGCACAACTAAAACGATGCACAACGTTTGTACGCACAGCTTAAGGTGTGGCAATTTAACAAGAGAATCGTGTCGCTCGTGCTAGCACTTGAAGAAAAAAGCGGCGACCAAAACAACCACGAGAACACGAGAAACAGACGGGCAAGAGAGGAAGCGCCAAGAGAGGAATCGTCAAAATTTCGAAACTGCTCGAAATCCACGTTTACTTTACTTCGGGGTTTCGGGAGTCGAGATCCGCGAGTTTTGCTGTCTGCTTGAATTGGCAATTTTGCGGAATGAACTCACTACCCGCACTGAACCAATCAAGGATGCTGGGCAAGGTAGTAATTGTTTACACTATAGCTTTGGTAGTAATTTACGAATTTGAGAAAAGCCTCAAATTTTCTTCTTTCCAATACCTTAATCTGCGGTTTAAATTGTGGTAAACGCGGTAGATCAGTCGGCAGGAGGTCTCCAGGATCTGCTCGAGTTGATGCTGACCAGCTGATGCTGCTTAAACTGACGGTTAAATTCAGCGCTGCCAATCTTTCTCCTTGCCAATCGTAAACAAAGTTCGGAAAATTGTCGGTTTAAGTTAAAGTTTAAGTTAAAAATATCAACAGAAAACCGGGTAATTTGTACCGTCAAACGAACAACGACGTATGGACATCTTTCCGAAACCGTAATGCGGAATTTCACTCCTTTCAAGCGGCAAGCGAATATATGTAAGATCGTTTAGCCAGGATATG
>NC_064876.1:5994169-6019169 GCF_943734665.1 Anopheles aquasalis | reverse complement strand
GAGATCTCAGAAAAAAAAGTTAGCAAACCACTAAGCCATCTTGCTCGCTCTATCGTACTTCCAGGTGAGAAGAAGCAACGTATTGCTGGTGGCCGGAGCAGCAAGAGCAGTAACATGACCAACATCACTACATCGACGAGTAGCTTCAGCAGCGACCTTACCATCGGCACCAAACTTCCAAAGATCTGAAATGCGGCCAGACAGCAAGCGATTGTGGATCTCTCCTCCCTGTCTATCTATATCTTTCTCTCTTGACGTATATGGTGCGAAACAGTGATAATAAAGTAAAGCGAACAAGTGCTCTGGAAGGCGTATTGTGACCCAGGTCATTCCGACATACAAAGGAAAAAAGGGGACGCGACAAGCGCTAGTAAATGGGATCGGTGGGTAGCTGATATACTTACGCCTTTATGCGAGACCAATGATTTTAGATTCGTTCCGCTATTTTGATGGCCGTGCGGCAGCCAAATTTGATCACATCCGTGAGGGCTTGATAGAAGGGGGCCTGCTCGGCACCGTGCTCGAGCCCAGTGTCGTGGTGTTCCTGCTCCTCGTCTCGGAAGCGCCGTATCGTCGCAAGCAGTTCCTTGTCGACAAAGGTTGGATCGTCCATCAGCTTGCGCAGTTGATCGTTGTAGTGTTCAACGATGACCGACTCGACGGCCACTGTGCACGCCATCGCCGCTTTCTCTCCGAGCAGCGCGGTACCAGCTCCGAGTGCGAACCCGGCCACGTTCCAGAACGGCAGCAGGGCTGTCGGTCTTGCCCGATACTTGTACAGCAGCCGGTCGAATTCCTCCTTGTGCACCTTTTCCTGTTCCCACATGTGTTGGATGGTTTTGCCTGCCTTGGTGTGCCCTACAAAGTGCAACAGTCCAATGAGAAATACCACCCACAGAAGGGTTCGGCGCCGGCTTACCAAGAACCGCCATCTGGCCACGGTAGATTTGATTTGCGCCGACTTCGCCGGCATGATCCACCCGAAGAACGCTGTCGATCAGCTTAGAGCAACGCTGGGTCTGCATTCGCTGGCCCGTATGTAGTTGTCGGGTAATGTGGAGCATCGTCTGCGTTGCTGCTGGATAACTTTGTAAGCGAAATATCCGTCCACTTCAATTCAATCCGAGACTCCAATGAACGAAGACAAAACACAGCTTGTAAAATGTGGTGGCGACCACTTCAATTATAACAAATTTCACCGAATAGCAGCTACTTTTTTACTCCGCAATTGACCACAAATGTCTCGGTGGAGACTCCTACGAAAGTGTGCGGTTTTAGTGACGATTTCACAACGAGACGTTTGGATTTCGGCCGATTTCATAACAAAACACCCGACCACCATACGATTGTTCACGGCTTGTCTACATCCTCCCAGTTAGCAGTAAGCAGTGAGAAGAATTCTCACTATGGAAATCTCACTATGGCAGTCCGGTAATTTTTCGCTAACTTTACGGAGACTCACCCAATGAACACCAATGAACACTAAATGAACAGTGAGAAGATCTTCTCACTATTTAGGTGCTTATTCTGTAACTTTCGATTACGATGGCCTCAGGCGTTCGATTCATTTGGTTCATTTTATGTTCATTTGGTGTTCACGATCGCTTGCATGTCGAGTGCATTTTTGTGGTCGACAGCTGGCGTTCTGTTTACATCGAGCATCGAGCATCTGAAAAACAGTTATAGCGTCCTGATTGTGCTTCAATAATTTCTTTCTGCTAATCGTATACTATTATTACAAAGGTTAAGTCGTTTTTATACCGAAAAAAACAAGTTAATTAACAGTTTTTTTACTTCAAACTGTCATTTTGAATTGTTTATTGTTTTCGAAACGTTTCGAAATTCGCATGAATCATCGAACGCCTGAGGCCATCGCAATCGAAAGTTACAGAATAAGCACCTTAAATCTTTAGTCTTTCTGCAGTTTCCGTCTAGTCTCCGGAATAGCGATCTTACGGCTAAGAACCCGCGAAAACTAGAGGGTAACCAGAAAGGCCACGTACAACGGAGACTAGAACATGAAACATTAAGGACTAGGCCAATGTATGCCCACATATGAGCAATAAAAATAAAATCACAATTCGACGCAATTCTTGCATCCAAAACATTGATAAATAAAATTGAGCGTCTATGGGCCGCTTAACACTTTCACGACACTTTACTGCGTTTTAAGCGGCCCATACACGCTCAATTTTATTGATCAATCCTTGCAACTTGCATGCTTTGACGTAAATATATTTATGTGTGTGGGCTATGAAGTATCTCATGTATGTTTGCCTTTGCAAACTTTCGACGAATTGACGAGTTATCTGAGTATGCCATTATCATCAGGTTGTTAATCGACGGTTTTGCGTCATTTTCTATCAATCTATCTTTAAGTTTTTATCATGAACCATTGGCAAAAGGACGAAAAATGGATTTGAAAAAAAAACCCTTAATCCACAGTCCCGGACCCGGAGCATTTTCGATCGTTGTTTTAACTCATTTCTAATCAACATAGAGACGTGAACTTCCGGGTACCCTCCTAAAATTTTATTTTCTATCGAACTATCTTTTAGTTCTAATATTTAAGCGTTGGCAAAAGGACGAGAAAAGGACATTTTAAAAATACACTCGTACGCAAGATCTCGTCGTCTCGGCATGGATGCTCGAAAACTCGTATGCTCGTATTTTGTATGCAAACACATGTAAAAGCATACGGGTCTGGCCAGACCCGAGGGGTGCGGGATAAGGTTTTAAAATAGGAGTGCGGATGAGGGTTAATTAATTAATACAATTGTATTCATCAATGTTTTTGATGCAGAAATAGCGTTTAATTGGTTTCCGGCGTTTCGTCCATCAACTTGCATGCAAACATTGATAAATAAAATTAAGCTTGTATGGGTCGCTTTAACCCTCATCCGCAGCCCTATTTTAAAACCTTAATCCGCAGTCCCGGGTCTGGCCAGACCCGTATGCTTTTACATGTGTTTGCATACAAAATGCATACGAGTTTTCGAGCATACAAGCCGAGACGACGAGATATTGCATACGAGTGTATTTTTAAAAAGTCCTTTTTTCGTCCTTTTGCCAACACTTAAATATAATAACTAAAAGATAGTTCGATAGAAAATAAAATTCTAGGACGGTACCCGGAATCTCAGGTCTCTATGTTGATTAGAAATGAGTTAAAACAACGACCGAAAACGCTCCGGGTCTGGCCAGACCCGTGACTGCGGATGAGGGTTAAAGGGCCGGCAGGGGGACGGGGCGGGGGTTGTTTGTAGGCGCGAACAGGCTGCTGTGGGCTTCCAGCACGCAATCGGCGAGCAACACCCGAACACCGCGCCGAACGCGCTCTCCATCGCATATTCACAGATTTTCGGTTTATGCCTCGTGTCGGCCACGAAAACAGAGCCCACGACCACAGCTCAACAGCTCGTCGTTCGTCTCTGCTTTGCTACTACTCCTCCTCAACCGCACACATGTGGCCCATGCGTACGCCGAGAAAGCACGCTCCACCACTAGCAGCAGTAGCAGCAGCTCGCGATCTCTGCGCCGAACCAGACATCTCTTGTAGTCTTCGTAGTCGTCGTCGTCGTCGTCGTCGTCGTCGGTGCGGCTCGGGGTCATCGGCAAAGGCAAGCAGCCGCCACCAGATGCAGCTCGCTCTGGTTACCACCGTGCGCGCACACTGGAGCGCCCAAGTCCACGCACAGTCAAGTGACGATCAGCGTGAGGCACAGTCGACGTTCGCGCTACTCGCGCCACTTGCTCCTCGCGGCACGACACAACGAGTAGTGTGCTTCGCCGACGTTCGTTCGAGAGATCTCGTCCTTGAACCGCATGTGCTCGAGCGAATGCGCGAGCGCGCGTGCTTCGCTTATCTGTCTACGCGGTGCGGCGCAACGTTTGCAGTGCCGCGTCGTCTCCAGTGAGTCCTTGGCCTGTAACTGTGCGTTCTTACCCCTGTCAGTGCCATCCCGTGACAGTTCCAGTGACAATGCATTGTTGGGCGAAGGAACTGTGCCAGAGGTCGATTGCAGAGGATTTGAAAGCCGAGTGAAAGCTATACTCGAGGCTAGGAATGCATCCCGGGCTGCCCTGCCATGTGATGCAAGTGGAGGTGCCAGGAGGAAATTGAAATGTACAGTTGGAGGTGGATGTTGCCCAGTCTGCCACTGGACAAACCGAACATTCCAAAAAGTCACCGAACCATCGGCTCTACACTAGCGCGGATTGCGGAACTATGTACTACCCAGTCTCTCGCGTGTGTTTGAGTGCGTGCGTGCGTGTGTGTGTGGTGATGTACTACGGGGAAATGTAGTAGCGATAGTGCCTAGCGTATCATAGCACATGGCGTCGACACTGTTGGCCCCTGGGCCCAATCGTAAAGGCTCGCACGTGTTGTTTTGTATCTCGCTTTCCTTTCCTTCCTTTACATCAAACATTCAGGAAACAACCGTGAAATTGTGCGTATTTTGGCGTCCTTAAAGTAAAAAAGAAAAAACATTGCTACAATCTGGTTTATGTAGGTGTAGGTATGGTGCCTATGTTGTGCGTGTACATTGCAACATGCGTTGCTGATAGCTCGTCTCGCACCTACCACCCTCCAGCACCCTCGCAGATCGCGGTGCCCATCTCTGCTACCGGTCGGTCGGTTACAGATCCCTACAGTAGGCCCTGTAGGGGCGAAGGAGTTTGCCGCCAACGTGGGTTGCGGCGCTGGTTGGCCTGTAATGTGTTGTCTGGCGGCCTAGGTGGGTGGGTGGGTGGGAGGCTTCTGGTCTGCTTTTTTGCCTCGTTTGTTTGCGCTACTTGAGGTCTCACCGGCATCGCGGTGGTGGGGAAGCGTCGATGCACCACCTGCCAAGCTTGAGCACGAGCTCCAGGCACTTACTGGCCGTACTGGAAGTGGAATCAGCGAGTGTGAGGAGTTCCGTTCCGGTTTGCGTGAAGGTGGGGCCCTAGTGTCCGTTAATTGTGTTGGCGTTTTCGTATCCCACAGCGTGCAGGAACCGTGGTAACCGTTAAAATTGAGCACGTCTCGATTCGATTCGAAAATGTTGCCGACCCGAACCGCCCAAACAATGTGTGCACATATGTGCTGCACGGGAAGAAGATGATGCAGCGCTTGCTCTCCCCGCCCGAGTGGCTCTGTCAATATGCATCTATGCTTTCTTCAATGAGACCGAGAGGGAAGGAGGGAGAGGGAGAGAGAGAGAGAGAGAGAGAGAGAAAGATAGATAGAGAAGGGTTAGGGTGACAATGGTCCGCGTCAATGTCGATGCAGCGTGGTCATCTGCGTTGATCGCGAGATTGCGGACTCAATTGACCAATTAAAGGCCGCCAGACGGCTCTCCGACGCATCCGCACAACGCGTCCTTCAGCGTACTGGTTGAGAAGAGCTGTTTGGATGCAAAATCGAGCTGTAGTCTACACATTCGATCGGTGTGCGCAATGTTGCATTTGCACACACCAGACAGTTCAGTCGGCCCGACAGACAGACACAGACATGCATGGGCACGGGCACTGGCCCAGTCTCTAGCCGGCTAGCATCGTTGAGCCTGGAATTGTTTGATTCGATTCCACCCTATTAAAGCGGGTCGCTAGCGTCGGTGACCAATAATGTCGCCAGCCTGGGTGTGTGTGTGCGTCAGCGGCTGGGTTTGTTTAGTGCACGGGAAGTGTGCAGTTAGCGAGTGAGTGAGCGAGCTTCACCCTTGTGTAGATAGCCGTAGCCGGACACCGCTAGGCTAGCCATACACTTATCAGCTTATCAGCCGCCACCCGATAACCGGCGCGACAACCACCCTCTGTCGACGAGTGCTGCGCACCGCGGTTAGTCCAGTGGTGGTCGTCCAGTGCTGCTAGTCCGACAGTGCTTCAAGCATTTATTCCGGTTCGGCTCTTCTCAACTTTCACAGCGCAGGTTGCGCCACGCGCGCACATCCTTGATAGAGAACATCCGAGAGAGAGAGAGAGAGAGAGAGAGAGGGGGGGATTTTTTTTGTTGACTTTTTGGTAGCGATCCAGCGAGCGAGACGAGATGTGAATGTGACTCAGGCCAGTACAAGATGGCCGGAACAGTTCACCAAGGTTAATCGCTCTGGTTTGCTCGATGGACTCGTAGTACTGAGCTGAGTCACCGTCAATCTCGCTTGTTTTCGAACGAGGAAGGATGCAGGAGGACCCCAATACCATGCGAATTAAATGTCTATTCCCTCTCTTTCTCTCTCTCTCTCTCTCTCTTTCCGTGTCTGTTCATGTGTTTTGGCGTTATCCTAGAAAGGTGCTCCATTTGCTATCGGTGCTTGTGATATTAGCTATCGTGATACAGCGACCACGAGAAGAAACGAGCGCTAGCAAGTGGTCTCGCGCGCACACCATTCAACCATCGTCGCCAATCAACAAACGCAATGCGAATAGCGCAAGGGGATCCTGAGCTGACCGAGCTAACATCGAAGTGACACTTCCCATCCGGACAGTCTCCCGGAGGGGGGGGGGGGGGGGGGCGAGCACACCAGCAGCAGCACTAGCAGGACGACAGCGAAGCGAAGGATATCGAGATGTCAAGCAGTGTATCAACACAATTATTCGCAACATCCCACCACCACCATCATCATCACCATCATCACAATCAGTATGGCTTGTTTCGAGCTAGTCCGGTTGACAGTATCGACGCATGCCAGGAAGGAGACAAGCAACCGGCTCAGCTGAGCTACACCGATCAACCGCCGGCCGGTCGGACTGTTCCATTCACCTCTGCTACCACCCAGATGACGCGGTTGGCGAAAAGTTCACACCGACTTCGACCCTCACCAGGGCAACAGCAGCAGCAGCCGCAGGTGCTCCAGCAGAGACAAAAACCGGCACCAGAACGGCGGCCACCGGTGCTGATAGCGGCCACCCCGGGGCTCCAGTCATCCCGGATCATCCGCTCGGCGCGTCGCATCATCGAATCGCATGCCTGGAACTGCCGTTTGGCCGGCTCGAATCTGCCGGCAGGTTCCGCCGGGATACAGACGGGGGGCCGGCATCGGCACGATATCCGTAAATCGCCTGCTCCCAGCTCTTCCGGTACGTCGGTGGAATCGATCGTACCGAAAGCGCCCACCACCAGCAGCAGCAGCAACAGTTCAGGTGCCGCCGTCCTGCTACCTCCCCCCGCTTCACCACTAACCGCGATCGGTCCACAGAAGCGCTCCTACAACGCGCGCAAACTGCAACCAAGGATCGTCTCGAGTCGGACGCTCGGTAACACGAGTGGGCGTGTTACGGCCACCACCGTACCGGTGGTTATGCCCGAACCCACATCGAAGACTGGGTGCATCAGCAGCGGGCAGCGGGTTAGTGGTGGTGGACCAGCTGCTGCTAGGCGGCAGACGGTTGGTACAAAGCCGTTGCTTCATGCCGGTGCCGGTGGTGGCATCCACAGCGACGTTTCCAAGTCCAGCATGACGACGACGACGACGACGACGGCGAGCCGTGCACGTAAACCTCACCTAATCGCCACTCACGAGCGCAACGGGAGGATGCAGCGAGAAAACAATGAAAACTGTCATCCCCTGCATCAGCAGCAGCAGCAGCACTCGAGCAACGGCTTACTAGTGACACTGAGAACTGCGACAAAACTAACGCTGACGCCCTCGGCGAACAGCACCACGAACCGGTGCTGGACCGGTAAGCACCCAGCAGCACCGCGGCTCGCCAGCACCCCGGAAACGTCACCGGTTACCGTCACCAGCCCGTTCTCCCGTGGGTTTCCGGAGGGTTTGCCGTTTGAGCGGGAGTTCTACCATCGTCGGGAGCCACCGAGACCGCAACCATCGGGCACCATCGCGAGCCGGCCAGAAGGGGAAGAGGAAGACGAACGAGTGGAGACTGTACCGTCGGAAGACGAGGAAGAGGAGGAAGAGGAGGAGGAGGAGGAGGTGACGAAAGAGCAGGAACCAAAGCTAGACAAGACTCGACTGAAACCTACGATCTCGCGGCCAGAGTGGAGTGGTACGAAGGATGATCCCGTGCGGGACCAGGACTACTGCCGGTCGGTCCTATCGAGCATCCAGCACCAGCGGCAGCAGCAGCAGCAGCAGCATCGGCTCAATGCACTAGTAAGCGAGCCAGCGAGCCAGGAGGTGGCTAGTAGTGTGGCCGGCACCACGGCACTGTCATCCACGCCGGTGGTGCAGTACGGTCACATCGATCATAGTAGCTTCTACTACAAGTTCGAAAGCAGCAGCAGCAGCAGCCGTAGGGCTCATCACTACGGCTACGGCAGTCTCTACGGCAACGGGCGGAAACGGTTGGAGCAGGATGGTGCAGGTTCTGGCTGGGAGGAGGAGGAGGAGCAGAACAACAGTAACAGTGATGATGACGATGATGCCGATGCCGATTGCGAAGGATCGGCAGTGTATGTGACCGTCGCAACGTGGGTTCCCCGGTGCAACCAGTTACTGGAATCGGCGCCAGATGACGCACCGTCCCGGGTTGAGTACGAGTAAGTTGATGTTTTGCTAGGATTTCCTTACATACAGTATTGTTCGATAAAATAGCAGCGCTAGTACGTTACGCAAACTTACGCCCTGTACTCGCTCAAATTTGTGTTTTAATCCAAATTTAAAGCATGTTTTAGGAGTATTGGAATCTGAAGAAGACGTTTTGACTTTATTTTCGATCACGTATCGCTTTGGCTTTAAAATATAACCATAAATTGCTCATACCAGCTAAATCAGGTTGGTCGATAAAATAGTAGCGCTAACAAACTGAACGATTTCAAATGAAAAAAAATCATTTTAAAATCTGTTTCTGGATCAATTTTTTTTAGATTTTCTTATAATCACTCATATCTGGCTTTGGTCATTCTTAGGATTACACAGGGTATTTGTTATCCTTGAAAACCTTTGAACATCTTTATTCTGTTATTCAATTTCCTGTTTTGGGGGGAATTGATTGGTATTTCAGACCAAGCAGCGTTTACCATAGCCCACATTTTCTTCAAAATGTTCAGTATTGCATTCTTAATGTCAGGGATAAAAAAAATCAACCGATTTAGGACGAGGAAGGACATAGACCATTCGATTTCGCTGTCGGAAAATTTGGCCTTTGAACAGTCACTGGTGTTTTGGGGTCATTATTTACGATTTATAAAACCATTTTTGGGCATTTTGTATTCATCTCTTGAAAACATACACGTTTTACATGTTATCGACGTAATTTGATACATTTATGGCCTCTGCGATACAATGAATGGAGCATACGCTGCAGTGTAAGAAACAACTCCAAATCATGTTTTCGAGAAATCAATTTTCTCCGAGATTACGGCGTTTTTTTGGATCGTTCTTGTGTGCAGAGAACATCTTAATGACCTTCGCTTTTGTTTGGAGTCACACAGTTCGACATTGCTTCCATCTGTTCATATTATATTTCTCTATTCCCTAATGAATCAAAATACTAAGGTCATATTACAATGTAAACATTCAGGAAGCATCTGTAATTTCATCTATAATTTTTTTCTTGACGTTCTAGTGAACTTATTAACTTAATTACAACAGTTTCTACGTGTTAAAGTGCTGTTGAAGAGATTTAGTACAGCTTTCTCTCCTCAAAAAATAATCTGTCGTTCGTTCTTCGTCGTTCGGGCTGCCTATCCATCAGTTTGAACGATGTTTTTGTCGCTCGCTGAAGACATTTTGACTCGTATTTGAACTTTTGAACATGATATACACTCTCAACAAATCCTTATGCAAACAAATGCATTTTGTGGTAATTTTGCTTTCGTTGGTTATCGCACGTTTGTGGCCATACCATCTTGATACCAACAATCCTTTAAATAACCCAACTCATTGAAAATTAAACGTGTGTTCGCTCCTCCAAACTACTATAAAAATACGCCAATCTCTTGCATATGACATCATTATTACGGTGGTTTTTTTAAAAGCTCCTATTACTTTAAAAACAAATTCGTATATTAGCGCTACTATTTTATCGACCAACCTGATTTAGCTGGTATGAGCAATTTATGGTTATATTTTAAAGCCAAAGCGATACGTGATCGAAAATAAAGCCAAAACGTCTTCTTCAGATTCCAATACTCCTAAAACATGCTTTAAATTTGGATTAAAAACAAATTTGAGCGAGTACAGGGCGTAAGTTTGCGTAACGTACTAGCGCTGCTATTTTATCGACCAATACTGTACTTGGGTAGCTTTGTAGTATTGCGCTAATCGGGGGTTAGTGTACGCAAGATGAAGAGGATTCACCACCAGAGGACGAAATCGTTGGATAGCTTAGCCACGGTGCCAGCCAGCACCAGCCAACACAGGCGAGAGAGAGAGGGAGAGAGAAAGAGAGGGCGAGAGTGAAGAAGTGTGATCAAAGGGAGTGAGAAAACAAAACGGGAGGAGAGAGAGAGAGAGAGCAAGACTGGCTTGGGTAATGAAACAATCTTTCAAAAAGTCACCAAACCGGTCCACACCTCTACTTTGCGCATTTGCAGGTTGATCTACATCGCGGTGTGCGGAGTTGCTGCTGTTGCTGCTGGATCGATCCTAGGGTCGCTAAATCCAACGAGCTTGGTTTCTTGAGGTGGCCATGTCGGGCCATGAGCCCTGCTCGGCGTTGCATGATCCGATTTGGCAAAACGTCCAAGCTGCTTTAGCTCTGACTCACTGACGGTGTACCCGTAGTCAGGCTAAGCCATTGCTTTGGATGTTTCAACCCACCACTACTGTTGTTAATGCTGCTGCTGCAGCAGTGCCCAGAACACCTATCTCACCATATCGCTGGCTCGGCACGGTTACCAGCTGGGTAGCAGGGCCCTCCGAACACCTTTTGACGGACTCAGAACCTGCTCAGAGCTGCGAGCTGTCTGCGACGGCACTCGCTACACCAAATTCGTCACGTTGCCGGCCGTATAGGCGTCGGCACTTCTGGCGTGGGCCACTTCGTGCAAAGATAATCATCTAGATTCTGGTTCTTTCACCGGACCGGGAGGAGCCAGCCATTTCGGAGAGTGGCATTCCATCCTTCCAGCTTTACTTGCTTTTTTCCAATTACACGCGCTCCTTCTTCCCCTTACGTACGCAATCGCTTGCGCTAATGTGGTTGATCTTGCTGGTGAAGTGGTTTTCCGTCGGAATGTTCAGCGTTCCTTCTGTATGCACCCTTTTGGCTGCAAACGAATTGACAGCGCAGGAGCAGGTCTTTGGCCTGCCAATCCCACTCCGGGCTCGGTCGCGGCGAGCAGCACGCACCGGTGAAAGATTCACCGAAAGGCCAATCGGGCGCGTGGGTGAAACCACCGGCTGACGCCAATGCGACTGGCCAACGGCCTGTCTTCTGGCCGGGGCTGGCAGTGGTGAAGAAAGGTGACGCTGCGTGTAGTTCAAGGCCACGCCAGCAACGTTGCTTCGAGTTCCCTTCCGCTCGCTCTCTTGCTCTCTCTCTGTCTCTCTACCCCACAAACATCAGCATTGTCTCTGCATGTCTACCAACGACAAAGTTCCGGGCAATGGACGCCCGGGACAAAGGAGTTGCCGCCGATTTCGAAGCGAAATAACCAATCGCATGGCGCAATCGCTAGTGCCCTAGTGTGATGTGTCGGAGTAGCAATGACTGCTGCTAGACTGCCGTCACCTCACAGACCAATCTGAGCTGGCACATGACCCCCCCCCCGGGGCCAAGGTCGCTGGTAACACATCGATGCAGGTTCAAGGGGACATGGCACTGTTTTTTTCTCTTTTTCGTTTGACCATCACCAAGCTATCCGCGAATGCGAATGCGGATGAGGGGGTCTCGTGCATGCATGCATCGCATCGCATCGCATCCCCGCGACCCACGGCAATGATCCGGCAGAGAATTGTAAGAGTGTAGTAGACACACACCTGCACCCATGCCTATATATGAATAACATCGCGAACACCATAAATATCACCGATCATCGCCAAATACGGAGCCCTGCGCTTCGCACTCGCGCCGGACTGGATGAACGGACTCGGCCCAGTCGCACGCATACCACGGTCACTGGCAGACTGGCAGACTGTCCCGTGTGCCCGGATTTGGAGGCCATGTTGGAGGTCCTACGAGCCCCGTACCAGCGCCGGCTTTCTATCCGCGGAAGTTCCGATCAGTTGCCTGCTAGCGCCTGAAGGACGTTCGTTAAACCCTTTTTTATGACCGCAGACGGTTTCGACATGTGTTGCGGAAGTGTGACCAACGAGGAAGTGCGAGCGAGTGTGACCCAAAACCCGCAAGTGTGTCAAATCGAGGAGGACTTTGTGATTTTCACTCGTTGGCGTATGTACAATGTTGGCCTGGGCACCTGGGTATTGCTGCTGAATCGCTATTATGCTTACCGACGCTAGTGCTTGGCGTACAACCACTAGGACTTTGTACGCTTTGTGTCATGGACATGGAAGGGGTTGTTTTCATTGCGAGCTAGCTTACCTACTAGCCTCGTCAAGAGCACTCTGCACGGTATAATACCAAATTCGGCAATATTTTTAGTCGCCAGCCAGTTCCAAGTAAAAGAAGTGGAAAAAAAGAGCACTGCAGGGTGCAGGGATGCACGTCTAGACTATGCGACGGGCTCAAGTTGAAGCAGCGCGGGGGGAGGTATAGGGGGGGGGGGGGGGCGGTGCAATCTTGCTCACAAAAACCGGTCGTGGTGTCCCCGTCTTCAGAAGACCTTTGGCGTCCTTCAGCGTTGATCGTATCGCATCGGTTGGCCCTGCTATTCGTCAGCCACAATCCAACACACCTCCGTGCTGCACACAGGAGAAGTGTAGCAGTAGTACTAGCAGTTGTTTTTTTTTGTCGGTGTGTTGACAGTAACGTGTTACATACGATGGTGTGGTCATTTTCGAAGTGCGTCCCTTAATTTCTTAACTAGTTCTCAATATGGCACTTTTTTACATGCCGATTCGTGCTGGGCCGCTGATCTTGCGCAGCTAATTTAATAATATTAATATTTGCTAATTTATGTTAGCAGAATCATGCTGCCTCGGGGACCTCGGGTACTCCGCTCAATGAGTTGAGGCATTATTTGCAATCCATTTTTATTAGATTTCGCCGTTTTGTTCCAGACGCGGCGGCATGTGTTGGAAAAGACAATAGAATTGAGCATACTGCTGATGTGCAAAAAGGAATGGGAAACTTTGTTGCTTGTTGATTAATTTAGTTAACTGGTAGTAACCCTTGTGTCGTAGCTTCCATCTAATACTACTGTGTCGCGAAAGTATAGTGAATTTCGATTTATTTTGCAAGTTCCTGCTTTATTCCTCCAAATCTATTTCGTCCTGGAAACTTGGAAACAAAAAAAACTTGAAACTCGACTTGAAAAAATTGACTTTAGGGATGGCCTTCAGTTCCTTCTTCGCAGCCGCTGGAATCTATTCTATCGTTTCAAAACGATGGCCCCGGAGCGGTCTTTGGCCTTTTTTAATAAGCAGAAGACACATGGTGCTCAAGCGATCAAGCGAGTTCGGTGGTTTTGGAACGATATGAGTAGAGTTTTTGGCGAAAAAGTCGCAGAAAACCAACGCATTTCGCTGGTACCAACGGTACCAGTCGAGTTCTGACGCGTTTGAGGCCGAAAACATTTTTCAAAATGCAATTGATGATTTATCTGAATATGCCAATATCACCAGCAAGGTCTCTAGTTGCTAATTGACGGGTTTCCAACACCAAATTTATGATTAGTAGAGCGTGAGCTTTGTCAATTGACGTTCATGGTCGCCTAGGACGTTCATCGGCTTCAACACGTTCCTGACCTTCCTGGCAGTCTGTTGATCACTTGTTAACATTTTTATTTAACTTAGCGTAGTTACCAAAAGCTTTCTACATCATTCCTTACCTATCCGCAAACCATATTTTATGCAAATTCTTTAGCCAATAAATTTAAAAAAATGAAGAATTCGCATTTAAAGAATGGAACACTTAATAGTTGGCCGCATTTTTCTACTCACTGTATCGCTCCTAGTGGTCACTTTGCTACTCTGTTGGTGTCTTTTTAAAGGTCATAGTCTTTTCTTTTAGTTATAAAAATCTTTAAAATCGAACCATACCTTCAAAAGTTATCGCCAATGGAACACGAAGGGTAAAAAAAAACTGCACACTCACTATGAAAACTAAATTTGACTGGAGTAAAAACCCTCGTAAAACAGCTTTTTGGCAAAAACCAGGAGATAAATTTGACATTAGCAATCATAGAGGGAATGCGATAGTAAGGTTTTAGTTTATTAACGTAGATAAAATTGCCAGTAAACAGCTCATTTGGCAAGCGAACTGCAGTTGTAGTTTGAAAACAACGGGTGGTTTCATGAACGGCTGTTTGTACAAAGAATACTGCGTGGAAAAGATCATTCTACCTTGTATTAAGTCTCATAAAGGTCCCTTTAAATTTTTGGCCCGATTTGGCAAGCTGCCATTACAGCACAGAGATCATAAAATGGTATCGAAACAACAGCATTGATTTCAGACCAAAAATCTTCAAACCACCAAATTGCCCACAGTAACGTCCAATACAATCATATTGGGCTATTATGGAACAAAAACTAAAGAAACAATGTAAAATGATAAAAAATCTATCTGTAATGTACAAATGGTGGGGAAAATGGCTAATGAGACTTCTTCCACTATTGCACATAAAACCAAAAGTGCGTAAATTCATGCGCAACGTGGCCCTATAATTTAATCGCAATTTTTTGTGAATAGCTGGATAAAATACCTATAAAATTACACCTTTTTCATGTGTTTAGCTTATTTCTGGCCTGAGATGTGCCCTATTTCATGTGGCCAAATGCTAAGTGTTCCATGCTTTAGTACCTCACAAAAAAATCATATCTCAAATACTAATCATTATTTTGACGTCAAACTTGGCATGAATGTCAATCACAGTCCTGACAACCAACAAAAAATACGAGAATTAAAAAAAAACGTCCATACGGCTAAAAAGAGTACCCATTCATTTTACTTTCGTGACACAGTAGTATATTGATGTTCCACGATTGAATGATTTGAACTTGATTTGAATGATTTGAATTAGCAAGAGAGCGAGAGAGAGAGAGAGTTTTCCAGTTTCTAGTAGTCACAGTTCTGGGTCATCGCGACAGCTTTAGAGTGATTTGCTATTAAATCTATTTCGATTCATTCAAGCCTTTACCTCCATCGTTTTGTTTTGCAGTCTATCGCAGCCCGGTGAAAAGTGGCGCCGAATGGGCAATGGGAAACACCACGTCGGTAAGGAGCACCCTCGCCGGGATGATCGCATCCCGCTTCACGATGACGGGTCGGTGACGACCAGTGGAAGCCACGGTAAAGGTGAAGGAAACCGCTCTATCGCCCGCGGCCGTCGCTCCAAGGGGAATGGCCGTGCGACGGCGGACACCCGCAATCCGCCGGTCCCTGCTGTCGCAGAGGCTGCCAAGGTAACAGGGAAGGGGGTGAGTACACACGCTCTCAATCAGACTGACCACTCCGGTCGAATCGCATGATATGTGCTGTTGGTGACGACATGTTGTTAGCTGCTGTGATGTATATATGGTCGAAATCATTCCAACGGTGCTGCTACAGCGAACACATACAAACACGCCACCTGTCCTGCATGCCACCGGACACCGGACGACTCTGGGCAGTCTGGCTGTGGCTAGGCCAGTCTGGCCCTTCCAGCCTTCCTCCTGTTCCTCCCAGGGGGCCTGAGGTGTGGTACCACAGGCGCGCCAATACCGATCAGCAGCATCCCAATATTAAATCCGATCAGATGAGCGCAACAAACAACCTCCACCGAGCAACACATGCACCTCACATAGTGGCGGGCACATGCGCACCTGTTGACCGCCAACCTGGGACCGCGCGGAATAGATGCGCGTCATTTTGGCGCTGTTGCGACCGCGGTATCGCCTCGCCACGGCCACCAAACGAAAGCGGCCGAACCTCGGTCGGTCGTACGGATCGGAGATTGCGATCGTAATCGGAATCGCGATCGCGAGAGGAAAGGCGCTGCGCACCCCGCGCCCCTTTGTCACGTCACGTGTGTGAGGTTTGGCCGTTTATTTTTAGGCCACCCGCCAATCCGCCCTTTTCCCTCCCACGGTGCACACACACACACAAACATCGACCATCGGATACCGTCATTTCCCCCAAAGATATCTACACGAGTGTAACCTCACCGGCGCCGCGGCGAATTACTTGGCCACATTACTTGCCAATTTTGCTTTCTATTGAGCAGGGCACCGGTGTTTGTACTACGCTCACAGGTTTCAATTTCTCCATCCCGAAATATCGCTAGAAAGAGTGGTTGTCTATCACACAATCATTCTATCGCGGGCGCACACCCAAAACCCTAGGTGTGCGAGATGCGCGGGGAAATGTGGATTTACTCTCTCACTCTTTCTCTCTCACACACTTTATCTCTTTCTTCTCCCTCTGCCTAGCTAGAGGAGATGAAGCAATGTCGTCTGCGACGTACGACAAACCTCGGTGCCGCGGTGGCCCTGCCAAAAACCATGCACCAGCTTCTGTCGCCTGCGAATTAGTACAGTTTCGGTTGTAGCCGCGCATTGAGTGAGCTTCCTCGGTTTCAGCTGAACAAACAAAAACAAACCCAAATAGGCGTGCGCTCGACAACCTTTAGTTTGATTACTCTTACTTACCCCGGTTTTTTTTTGGCCCGTTTGGGGCGTTTTTGTTAGTTCAAACGGATCAAAAGGATCCCTTTTTTCGGGTGTGTGTGAGTGTGTGTGTTTGTGTGTGCTGGGCAGGTTTCGGGCAAACGTGTGCTCGTCGCTCGCCTTGTTTTTTTTTGCATACGGGACTGTGGTGCGCGGTCGCCGCTACTCTTGCTGCTCCTTGGCGTTGGCGCGGCGCGGATGGTTTTCGTTTAGCAAGTTGCAACTTTCTCGATTTTCCGCCTGTACGTACGGTACGGAGTGCAGTGAGTGCGCGCGTGTGTGCAGGAGTGTGATTGGTAATCGTGCTTCAGTGTCCAGGCAGACGCGCCTAGCGGGTTCGCCTCCAGCGGCAGCAAATGCCGCCGATTCACGCCCTGTAAACAGTTGCATCTGGTAGATTGGGTAGCTTTTGGTGGAAGTTGTCGACTCTCGCGAGCTCCAGCTGCACCAATCAATGCCGCCAGCTAGCCGGGACCATCCAGTACGGCACTTCAATCAATAAATAACCCATTCCTAGATAAGACACAGTGCAGTACAGTGCAGTGCAGGTGCAAAACGAACGCAGTAACTGGTCACTGACTGGCTGGCCGGATTGCGATCGCCGATCGGCGGTTGGTCGGCGTTCAGTGTCAGGTTCTTTTGCAGACTCTCACTCTCTCTCTCTCTGTCTCTCTCTCCATAGTAGTTTCAGTATTCCAGGGCCTATTCCCCAAGACACCTCCTTGCTCCAATAGTGCTCCAAACTATGTCCAGTGTAGGTGTTCAAATGCAACCGCAGCAACAGCAACAGCAGCACAGCAGCAACTCAATCATGGTAAATCACAAAGCTCTACCAGGTGGCAGAGCTAAAATCCCCCATTTTTTTCCATTGCATTACCGATACCCGATGCACCGGGTACGTAGCAAACGTGTTAATTCCCCAACTCGATCCCCTCTGGCATTGCAACAGTATTCAGCGGCGAAGCAGCAAACGAACGGCACGGAGCCGGCGGCGGCAGTAGCAGCAACCGATCGTAACAAGCGCTCCAAGTCGCCAGCTCGATCCCCTGATCTGGGAGCGAATGTCGAAGTGGCTGCTCCTGGTGTTGTTGCTGCTGCTGCTGCTGGTGCCGTCACCTCGAATACACCGGGAACACCGGGTGCCACCATCCGCGGTAGCGGACCGAACGGGGAGCTCACGCTGAAGGACATACCGGTGTCGGGCATATCCTTCCAGGAGATCTTCAAGCCCGATCACGAGGGCCCCCCGGTGACGCAGGTCATCATCTACAAGCCCAAGTCCGGCAAGGGGCAACCGACGGCGAAAGTGATCGTCACGAAGGTTGTTGGTCTGTTCCGTCGACGTCTGTTCGATGTGCTTGCCTGCCTGTGAGTGTGTGTGTGTGTGTGTGTGTGTGTGTGTGGGAGGACTTTTTGTATACGTCGAATGTCCCTTTTTTTCAAGATGTCAATAACTGCTCGTAAATGTTGCAACAAAAGCGTATCTACTTCAGTATCCTTCTCGGGCACGGCCTCATCAACACGCGTGTGTTGCGAATACAAAAGAGGATACACACATAGTGATTGATAGAATACTGGCTGGCCACTTTCCACGCTCTAGTACCTTCGAGGTGGCAGGCGCGTCGAAGGTCGGTCGTCGAATATAGCCGCCTCAACGGAAGAACGCGCCTTGTACACGAGAGAAAGCTCTCTCTGTCTCTCTCTATCTCTCTCTGTAGAGAGATGACGGAATGGAAATGGCGTCGGAAACCGCGACAGGAATAGGAAGCACCCTGCCCTATGCCACCACACGCGTGACGCACTTGACCTTTCTTGCGACGACAAACGCGCTGGCAACCCTTAGCAACGGCTGCATGACCTCATGCCATTTGCAACCCCCCCCCCCTCCCCCTCCACCCACCTGTCTCGTATGCGTCGTTGCCGTTTGGCGTTGGTTTTGGTTGCTTGGTTTTTATTTAAACCCGATGTGGCCGTGCCCTGTGGCTACCGGTGGGTAACAAGGCCAGTAGATGGGTCAATGCGATGTTGTACCATTGTGCACCCTAGTAGCATAGCGATTTGCGATCATTGTTTGCCTGGCTTGGCCTGGCCACCAAATTGGCACCGCCTTGCCATGAGGGGCAGCTTAACGAGGGAGATCCTCGCTGGTCTTTGAACAAGGATCCGGCTGCTGGCGTCCTCACGCTGGTGTGCGAGTGTATGTTCGGCAAAACAAATATCTCTCTACCCTCTCTCTCGTTCGCTCCCTCGCTCCATTGTTTTTTTTTCCCCGGTGGTATCGGGGAAATGTTGTTTGTGTTTTGATGGCAGTTTGGGGGGGAGGTAGGGGTGGAAAATTGTCGTGATAAAAGGAATTGCGCACTACAGCCCCCAAAAATTCCGCCCGGCTTGGGGGTGGGGGGTGTTGGTTCCCACATAAACACATGCACACACACAAACACACAAACAAACCAACGGGGATCCCCAGTCTTGAAGGAGTCCTCGAAGCGGACGGGCTATGGCAACAGAGGAAGAGAAAGACAGAGAGAGAGAGAGAGAGAGAAGGAGAGAGAGAGAGAGAGAGAGAGAGAGAGAGAGAGAGAGAGAGAGAAAGAGAGAGAGACCACACCACGCAGATCGACGCAGATGCGCGCGGCTTGAAAACTATTTTTAAATTTCCACATGTGTCGTGCATGATCTCTGTCTCTCTCTCTCTCTCTCTCTCTCTCTCTCTGTCTCTCTCTCTTCTCTCTCTCTCCTCTGCGGAGGTTTTTTTTTCTTTGGGAGGTTGTTTTTTTTTTTTCTTTTGGATTTGTGTCAAGGGCCAACTACGGCCATTACGCCCTCTAACCCTCCCGTTTCGGCGTTGCGGTTGCTCCTCCTTGAGTACCACCGATCCTTATACCGTGCGCATCACCGATGCACAGTACAGTGCGCGCGCACGCTTGCGTGTATGAGTGTATGCAGCGAATAAGAAGAACCTGAACCTCATCTTCTTCGTCTTGTTTCGGGCAGCCAGAAGACCCCCTGCACCGGTGCCAGCCAGCCGGTTGTGGTTTGCCGCGCAGTTTTCCCACGCGCTCACACCGCGTCCGAAGGAGGTCCACGGCGAACGTTAACGAGCGCGCCTGGGTGCCTGCGGGTGTACGATTGTATGTGATCGACACACGATCAGTGGAAAATGATCGAGCACAGCTTCCGCCACACATTTTCTCATTTTTGGGTTTGCTTGGGCGCTAGTACACACTCCCCGTGTGTGTGTTTGTGTGTGTGTGGGGGGGGGGGGGGCTCAGTTTTGAGCTATTGCTGCGCAGGCGACCGGCCATAGGCCGTTGGTGGATGCGCGCGCGCGCGCGCGCTCGCTCGCTCGCTCGCTCGCTCGCTCACGCCAGCTCGCCCATTCGCGTTCCGGATCACCGGAGTAGCCGCATTGCGTGCCGTCGTCGTTGCCGTCGGCTGTAGTTTAGTGTTTATCCCGGTGCTTTGCGGGTGGGTCAGCGTTAGCGGCCAGTCGAACTCGCGAGCATTGTTGTTGTTGTAGTTCGGTTTGGTCTCGAGCATTCGGGAGAGACAGGGAGCGCGTGGCTCCTTTTTGATTCCTCTCGCCACTGCCCAAAACCCCCCCCATCCTCTTCCCGCCCTGTCGACGGCTGTAAGTGTTTGCCCCCTCCCCCCCCCCCCCCCCCTTTTCTTACGAATGGACGTCAGGACCTTCCCCAGGATCAGCAGATCAGCAATCTCGTATTAGCAGTGTCCAGTCAGTCATTGATCAGAACGTGATGCGTGTGTTTGTGTTTGTTTATGTGCAAGTGATATGTGTACTGCCGTCCTACAGGACATGAAACTCGACAACCCGGAGTCAGTGTCGAGTTGGCACCTGGGCACCTTCCGAACCTGTCACCCTCGATGGTGCTCGATGTTGACGGAGTTCGGATCGCCACTCAACTACCTTTCCACCACCACCACCACCATCGCCACCACCATCGCCATCAGCACTAGCAAAAGAGTTGCCGAAGATTTCCACGATCATCCAATTTTGTTGCACAACCACAGCCTGGGAGAAGGTTTGGAGGGGGGGGGGGGGTCGGTTGATGCTTACTAATAGTACTCTGCCACTCGCCCCCGCACTTCCTGTTGGCTGAGGTTGACCGGTATGTGACGTAAGGTGCCGCGTACTGAGGCGATTACGATCGGTCGTAAACGATCTGCCAGCCGCGAATGGGCCAGGGGCCAGTCCTCTTCCGTTCTTGCGTGTTTGTTGCCCAAGGACTCGCCAGTAGTAGTTGTGGCAGGGCAGCACCAGCGTTTTGCACTCAACTCTCCGTTCAGCCCAGAGCCAAGATTTCTTCGGTTGAGGGTGGTAACATTCGAGAAATTTTTCGCGCCTGCCGTGTGTAGGTGTTGGTGTCTGGTGTTGTGTTGTACACGCACGATCACGCACCACCCCGGCAGGGGCAGATTCGGGAGCAACGACAACGACGACGACGACCGCGACGTCCCTCCTGCGTCGTCCGTGGCGTCGTCCTCATCGTCGACAGGGCAAGCAGCTGACTCGGCACCCCCGCGCCACGGCTTCTATCTACCTGTCAACCATGGCTGGCATCTCTGAATGGGTCGCGCACACGGACACGGTCCGATTAAAAATAAAACAAAACCGTTTGAACGCGCAACGCTCGTATATAGTCCGCGCATGCGTTGCCTGCGTTGCCTGGGGTGGGTTGCCTGGGAAAGTGAGCAGCGAGCCGCACGGCGCTTCCGTTACGCGTCCGTCCGTCCGTCCGACGACGAAAAACCATCGCTGCAAGTCCCTAAAAACCGAGCAGAATAGCAGTATGGGAAAGCAGAAGGAAACTGTGTTGGAGTTGGAGGCTGCGGCGGCGGCGATGGCGGCGGTGACGGTGGCTCAGATGCTAGTCGGTGAACGCTACCTCACGAAAATAAAACTACCCACCTTCGAGTCCGAGTGCCACACACGCTTTCACGGCGCATCTCACGAAGTACGCCGCGGATACGCAAAGGCGGTTGGGGGGGGGGGGGGGGGGGGGGGAGCGAATCTGTTTTGCTGCCTCTGGATGCTACGGCGACGAGCCAGAGCCCAGCACACGCATAGGCCATCGGCCAAGGATACTTTTGCTTCCGTGCTGGCGATCCGCGTCTTAAAGCCACTCGCCTGCCTTGGAGTATATCTGTAGCAGGTCCATGACCAGTGCCAGGTGCTCGTGTCCATCTTTCTTTTCCATCCCCACGGCCTTTTATCTCCGTGGGCAGCGGCTCGCCTAGCGAGCAACAGCACAGAATACAGCGAGGAAATGCCTTTTTCAGTTCAGTTTCAGTTCAGCTGGGCGCACCACCCGAGAAGAGACGTAAGCAGAAGCAAAGGATTTCCCCTTTTTGTCCTAGGGATTAATTTGGGTAAAAAAAATAGCTCATTCCTGACGACTTTTTGCGAGGAAACCAATCAATTTTCTTTTTTCGAGCGACGTTCCCATTAAACTACAGGTTTGCAGCAACAGATTGGTTGTAGTTTTGGGGAAGTTTTGTTAAAAACTTCAAGCATGGCATTAATTTTTAGAAAGGCGTGTTTTTGCAAACATGTCCTTTTTCCGGTGCCCTTTACTAGCCGTGTGGGTGTATGCGAATCAATATTCTTTTTAATAGATTATAAGTTTGTCCAGGTAGTCCCGATGATTTTTTGTTTCCATTTCCATTTTTTACACGTTTGGCAGAGTTTTGCAATTGAAAAAGTGATGCTTTTTACGAAGCTATCTGATCGCAATAATTGAACATAATTATTTAAAAAAATCAATGTTTTTTGTACTATGTCAAGGGTATCGACTTTGAAAACGTTGGTTTTGGGAAATGCGCTTCAAAGTAGCGAGCAGTGCATTGCACGAGGCACGTCTTTAAAAAAAATCAATATCTTTGTCAGTTTTACTTCGATTGATTCATAAGATTTACACCATATTGCACTGAAATGATCAGCATTCATGTAGAAAATGATTGTCACGGTAAAAAAAAATTAAATACCCAACCCCCCTTAACTTAATTGAAACTGTGGATACAAACTAATTGACATTGCTTCGTAATACGGATAAATAAACCAACTGGGATAAAAATGACATCAGAAAGGTTATCCCGCTATGCCTGGACTGGGAACAGGTGCGCAGGGCGCTAAACAGATTGTAACTAAAGCAGGCGCCTAGTACACTGTGTAGCTGTAGCGAAATCTGAAGCAACCGAACGACGTGTGTCAAGGCAACGCTAAATCTCTTTCATCCTTTCTTCTGCCATCCCGGGAGCCTACCTCTCTCGTTTTTCATATTTGAGTGTTTTTTTTTTAAATATTCGATTCGCATTCAGCGCACATTCCGCTTTGCCCGGTGTACGCTCCGCTGTGTTACGGCGCACCATAACTGCCCCCCCCCCCACCCCCCTGTGTTTGTTCGCGGCGTACGATCCGTTTAACGATCCACCCAACGGTCGGTCGGACTCGCACGAGCTGTTTTGTGTAAACAAAAGCAATGCGGAGTGTTGTTGTTTTTTTTTTATTATTTTTATTTTTGTCGTTTGATCGGTCCACTGGAGAGACGGAGTAGTCGGTGTGTGTTCTTGGCACGTGTGTGATTGTCGGAAAGGGAAGGTCCTCTCGAAGGCAATGCAGTTGAGCAGATCTCAAAAAGAGTTTCGCTCTCATCGGTTCTTATCTTTGTTTACTTTCGCCTGTGGCTCCATCCACAAAATCGCCACCTCGCCCCCGCTTCCCCCCTTATCCTTCGCCGGTAGCCGATCCACCACATGTAAACGGCAAATTTCAGACCAAAACCAAACAACGGCTTCGTTCCGGTTTTTTTTTTAATAGTGCCCGCACCCACAGCGATCGAGTAGATCATAAGCGATAGGTGGAGGTGGCGTCCAGTTGGTGCTGCCGTACTCAGCAGGTGCAGGTGCAGGTGCAGCACCGTGGTCACGCCAGATCGCGAAAAAAAACACAAACCCGAGAGTTTTCTGTGAGGTTATTCAGTGCCGGGAAATATCGCCAACGGCAACACCGTGGTACTGCTCGCTCGACTTGCCGCCTTGCCACCAGACCGTCCGTTTTGGCTTGTCTTAATGCCCAACGGTTGTGACGAGACGCGGGGCTGCCGATAAGCGACACGAGTTCGCCCGAGTAGCTGCGCCTGCTGTCGAAGCTTGGCTGTGTCGAGGGCCAACAAGGAAGGAGTAGTAGCCGTGGTTCAGTTTTTTTCGGCTGAAGAAGAACGCAATTGGCCGCAAATTGCCGAGGGGGGGGGGGGGGGTGGATAGGCACCACATTCCTTCAACCACGAGCCGCGAACCGAGTGCGCGAACATGGCCGCTTCGAATGTGGCCGGCAGCGGCGGTAGCAACAGTTCGCTGATCGATAGCAACCGCACGGGATCATCGCTAGTGCTCGCCGGATCCGGCCCCTCGTCAACGTCCACGTTGGCGCTACTGTCCGGGTCGTCATCGACGGTGACGCCCGGTAGCGGGTCAGCGGCGGCCCGCCGCCGCTACGTACGCAGCAACACGGCCAGCGTCACCCAGCTACTGTCCGACAGCTGCAGCAGCATACTGCAACGGTTCCGCCGCAACCCCAGCGAAAAGCTAGACCACCAGCTATCGTCCTCATCCTCGTCATCGTCGTCGTCGTCCTCGTCGCAGCAGTTGAAGCGACCACAAACATCGTACCATCGGTAAACACCATCGATTTGTTTTTTTTTTTTTTTGCGATCCTAGAAGTAAAGTGTGTGCCGCTTTTTGGGGGGAACCACGCCCGCGGGGCATTCCAGCATTCTAGCAGAGAGAAGTAGAAGTTACTACCTTTTGGGCCTTAGTGAATGCCCTGCCCTCTGTCATTCAGCGTGTGTGTGTGTGTGTATGTGTGTCTGCTGAAGGCTGGTTGAAAGCCCAAGGCCCACCCAAATAGCAACCGACGAGACGGGGCAGGGCCACTGAGCTCGCAGAAAGAAGCCGATCTTAAATTGGCAACGCACCGATCACGACCGAAAACGACGACGCAGCCGCCATGTTGTGTGTGTGTGCGGGTGTGTGTGTGTGTGGTGACCTGACCTGAGGTTGTGGTCGCGTACGTGCGCAGTACGAGGCGAAAGGCTCGTCGTTCGGTCGATCGGTCGGTGTCTGCTATACCTCCTGGTATACAGAAGACCTCGGCGTGGAAGGACTTTCCGGAAGAGGATGCGCGCTTGAGCAAGGACGCTTTAAGATCCAATGAAACGCAGACTCGCCCGGTGGTGTGTTGTGACCATTCTCTTTTATCTTTTATCGTTCTTCCCCCATTGGCAATACTTCCGCCCGTGTGTCCGTTGCGTCACCGTCACCGACTGCTAGCG
>NC_064876.1:5986669-5991669 GCF_943734665.1 Anopheles aquasalis | reverse complement strand
CTAGACATGTTTTTTTTCGTTTTGCGTAACTATCATAAGCTATCGCTGCTATCCTTGGGTCTAATATGTTTATCGTTTTTCATTCAATCACCAGCGAGAACCGGCGGTGCGTGATGACAAGGATGGGCATTTGATCTACAACCTGGGCGATGTGCTTAATAATAAGTGTATGAAAATGTTTTTCTTCTTTCGTTTTACTGAGAGAGAACAATAGAGAGAAAAATAACCGTGTTGCACCATTTCAGATAAAATTATCGCCAACCTGGGAGAGGGCACGTTCGGGCGCGTTGTCAAAGTGAAGGACCTAGAGGCGTAAGTAGTGATTGGCAAAAGGGAAGAAAAGAAAAAAAGCCACAATGAAAAATCCCCTTCACACGGTCTTTGTGCAGCGATTGCTTCAAGGCGCTGAAGATCATCAAGAATGTGGATAAATACCGGGAGGCGGCTGTGCTGGAAATCGCGGCGCTGTCGAAGATCAAGGAACTGGACCCGAATCTAGACCAGTGAGTGTAGAGCGCGAAGCGTACTGTTCACGTGCGTGATGGTGCGTGATTGCTAATCATTATCCCGATTATCCACTACCCCCACTGTTATCCCGCAGTTTGTGTGTCAAAATGCTGGATTCGTTTGACTACTACGGCCATACATGTATCGCGTTCGAGATGCTCGGACTGAGTGTTTTCGATTTTTTGGTAAGCCGTTTTTGGTATTGCTTATCGGTCGTTAGAAAAATGACTCCAATTGAAACTTGTTCACGCTTCTCCTTTCCCCTTCACAGCGCGAAAACAGCTACGAACCGTATCCGATGGAGCACGTACGCCACATATCTTACCAGCTTTGCTATGCCGTCAAATTTTTGCACGACAGCCATCTCACCCACACGGACCTGAAGCCGGAAAACATTCTTTTCCGCAGCTCCGACTACATAACGCAACGTCAACTGCGCAGCAAGGTACGTTTGAGGTCCGGCTTCCTACATGTTACAGCTCACGCTCTCCCTGTCTCCCGGTGATTACTGTGTACTGGTATTGATTGATATTCTCCTCTCCTGGACTCTGGTCGGTTTTTTTTCTTTTCTTTCGAGGATAGAAGCATGAAGTGCGAACGGTGAAGTGTACCGATATCCGGCTAATCGACTTCGGTAGCGCTACGTTCGACGATGAACATCACAGCTTGATCGTGTCAACACGCCATTATCGTGCGCCGGAAGTAATCCTCGAGCTGGGCTGGGCCCAGCCGTGCGATGTATGGTCGATCGGGTAAGTAGCTTAGCGGTATATGAAATTCACACGTGAAGTGCAATTTAGCAAGGTAGGCTCTGCAAATCCTCCTCCTTGGCTGTCCTTGCCACCAGTGTAGAGGGTGGCTCCTTGCCACCAGTGTAGAGGGTGGCTCCTTGCCACCAGTGTAGAGCAAGGTAGGCTCTGCAAATAAAGCTTGGACACCTTAAATTTGGCCGCATAAAACAGGACACAGCTCAGGTCAGAAATAAGCTAAACACATGGTAAAAGTGTCATTTTGTAGGTATTTTATCTAGCTATCCATAAAACATTGCGATTAAATTATTGGGTCACGTTACGTATTAATTTACGCACTTTTGGTTTTATGCAACACATCTTTTTCTGGACACTAGTGGAAGAAGTCTCATTGGCCATTTTTCCCACCATTTGTACATTACAGCTGGATTTTTAATCATTTTACTTTGTTTCTTTACTTTTGTTCCATAATAGCCCAATATAATTATTTTGGACGATACTGTGGGTGAAGACTTTTGGTATGAAATCAATCCTGTTGTTTCGATACCAATTTATGATCTCTGTGCTGTAATGGCAGCTTGCCAAATTGGGCCAGAACTTAACAGGACCTTTATGAGACTTAATAAAAGGTAGAATGATCTTTTCCAGGCATTCTTCTTTGTACAAACGGCCGTTCATGGACCCTCCCGTCATGAAACGGCCCGTAGTTTTCAAACCACAACTGCAGTTCGCTTGCCAAATGAGCAGTTTACGGGCAATGTTTTGGCAAATTTTTTATCACTAAAAGAGAAGACTAATAACCTTTAAAAAGACACCAACAAAGTAGTAAAGTGACCCTGGAGCACTGCAGTGAGTAGAAGAGTGCGGTCAAATTTAAGGTGTTACAAGCTTTATTCAACGAAAAACTCGCATTACTTGGCACCAGTACTGGTGCCTATTCTTCTCTTTAACTCAAAATAACAAATCCCACATCAGTTACTCAACCGACCAATGTTACAGTATTGGTCGATAAAATAGCAGCGCTAGTACGTTACGCTTAATTTCCACGTTTAATTTTCAATGAATTTATTTGAAGGATTGCTGGTATCAAGATGGTATGGCCTCAAACGTGTGATAACCAACGAAAGCAAAAATACCACAAAGTGCATTTGATTGCATGACGATTTGTTAAGAATGTATCCCATGTTCTAAAGTGGAAATATCGTTTATATTATGGTATGATCTTCGTATTTTGATCCATTAAGGAATAGAGAAATATAACATTAACAGATAGAAGCAATGTTAAAGCTCCCAGGGGCTGAGAGTGAGGGTAGCGGGGCCGTATTTGGCGAATAAAGATACGGGCGCGCCCCGACTGAACAAGAAAAAAAAGATAGAAGCAATGTCGAACTGTATGACTCCAAACAAAAGCGATGGTCATTAAGATGATCTTTGCACACAAGAACGAACCAAAAAAGCGCCCCTTTCATCGTATCGCAGAGGCGATAAATGTATCAAACTTCATCGATAGCATGTAAAACGTGTATGTTCTCAAGAGTTGAAATGGTTTTTTTTAAATGCCCAAAAATGGTTTTTTTTAAATGTAAATAATGACCCCAAAACACCAGTAACTGTTCAAAGGCAAAATTTAACGACAGGGAAATCGAATGGTCTATGTTCGTACTCGTCTTAAATCGGTCGGTTTTTTTCTATAAGAATGCAATACTGAGCATTTTGAAGAAAATGTGGGCTATGGTAAACGCTGCTTGGTCTGAAATATCAATCAATTCCCCCCAAAACAGGAAATTGAATAACAGAATAAAGCTGTCCAAAGGTTATTAAGGACAACAAACACCCTGTACCTAGTAATTATAAGAAAATCCAAAGAAATCTGACCCAGAAACAGATTTTAAAATGATTTTTTTATCATTTGAATTCGTTGAGTTTGTTAGCGCTGCTATTTTATCGACCAATACTGTAGCTATCTTAACTGGTTTGCTAATGCTGCTTTCTTTCGGTCTTTTCGGTTCTTTCGAATTGCGGCTTGCTGTCGTCCTCTAACGTAGCTGCATCATGTACGAGTTGTACCACGGAGTCACCCTATTTCCCACGCACGATAACCGTGAGCATCTGGCAATGATGGAGCACATCCTCGGTACCATCCCGTATCGCATGGCACGGTAAGTGCAAGTGTAAGCTATTAAAAACGGCTTCCCGGTCACCATTGAAGCATTGCAATCGGTTCAACCACTCCGTATAGGAAAACAAAAACAAAATACTTCCGGTACGGTAAGCTCGACTGGGACGAAAAGTCATCGGCCGGTCGCTTCGTGCGGGAAAATTGCAAACCACTGCACCGGTGCATCCTGTCGGACAAGCCGGACCACCTGCAGCTGATGGATCTAATTCGGATGATGCTGGATTACGATCCTGCGAATCGTATCACACTGAGTAAGTGTTGCTTTTGTAATCATCATCATGCTGCAGTTTTTGGGTTAATCGAATCATACTTTTACTTGTTTTTTTTCCAGCCGAAGCATTGCGTCATCCGTTCTTCGCGAAGCTGCCGGTACACCAGCGCCTTCACGAGAAAAGTAATGACATTTCCGCCGCCCCATCCGGCACCAACCACCGGGAACGTTCGCACAGCCATTCAAGATGATTTCAGCACATGCATTGAAGAGCATAATAAGGCTGTACTGCACACCCGATCGATCGATCTTCATCCATAATTATTTTCTTATCACATTAGACACCATATATAACACATAACTATTGAAATTTACATGTTCTCCTCAACACACACACACAGACCCTCCACGCACATCCACACACACGCTCTCTCTTTCTCTCTCTCCATTGACTTTAAAATACGATTTAGGAATGAGAGGTTTCTATCTAGATGATTTGCAAGTGTGGATGCAGTCAGATAGTCAATATGCTTCTGAGGTATAGCATGTAGCTAGAGCGTTGGGCAGTCCAGTATGAGCACGTTACACTCATTAGTAGGCTAATACATCATCGTAGCAGGTCAGGACCAGAGATTTTGCGCGATAAAGCTTTTTCATCCTTTTCAGTGTATATCTACGGATATATATATCTTCTTTTTTTCAATAACTTGATTTTCATTTTCAATATGTTTTGTTAACTTTGACCGGCGCTCAAAAAGTTATATAACTTAGAAAGATATTTATGGAACGAGGATAGCCGGTCCCCGGGGGATCTATCGATCCGAACACTTCGATTGTTATAAAACACGATTACAAGAGTGGAAAAGTGAGATCTTATTCGATAAGAGGGGTGAATTAGCTAGTTCAACAATTATTACCAAATGACAAGAATCATATTCACCAGTTGTGACAGTTGCTTGTGAAGCAATGACTTGAAGCTGTGACTTGAACTAGACAGCAATAGCAATAAACAAGTGAAACGGGGGTAGCAAATTAGCAAACAATCAGGGGGATAAACGGGAGATAAACCAGCTAGTTTGTGTGAAACACTTGCTAACCAAATAGGGCATTATTCAAAATCATCGAAGCGATTAACAATTGTTTTGCTCTCTTCTTGATTAATAATTAATGATTTCAAAACCAAACGTAAGCCGCCCTTGCCTTACTTTCTTCCCTGTGCCCATCTTCACGAATAGGCATTCATGTTTTAGAAACAGAAACGTACGAGATGCATCCATTCAATTCATTCTTCATGGATGCGTATAAATTTTCGTGACGGGTCCGAACAGTGGCAATGTCGTTTTACGTTAAATTC
>NC_064876.1:5971669-5976669 GCF_943734665.1 Anopheles aquasalis | reverse complement strand
CAAACAAATGATAAGAACGAACTAGAAACGCAGAGAGAACGCAAAGGACAAGCTAGGAAAGAGCACCTACGGACAGTCGAATCTGAGACGAAACTGGTAGGCTCGGCATGGTCTGGCAGTGGATTCAGCCGTGACTAGCTCACGGTCAAGACAGTGCGAGAGAGCGAAAATTAGGAGCAGCAAGAGAGAGAGAGAGAGAGAGAGAGAGAGAGAGAGCGAGAGAGCGAGAGAGAGAGCGAGAGAGCGAGAGAGAGAGCGCGCGAGTAAGCAGCGAGATTAGACTCCAAGCAGGCGAGACGCAAGACGCGTCGTTAAAAAAGGGATATCCCTTCGAAACGCTAGAGGGCACCTAGAAACCGGTGGTGGGAGGGGACTGCTTACTGCCTGCTGCTACTGCTGATGCTGCTGCTACTGCTGCTACTGCTGTGCGTTTCCGGCACTTCCTAGCCTTCCTGAATTACTGGGCCCTGGACTGCTGGAACTGAAGGAGGCGTTCTACCTAGAGCAACTCGTGTGTACAAGAATGGAGTCGTGGGCGTGATGCAGGGGTGAGGGAGTGAGGGGGTTTGGACGAGAGGTGGTGGGTTCGAGAAGGTATTGACTACTTCATAAGCACTTCACCTCGAACTGTGAGTCTTTCTTATTGCGAACGGTTGCATGGCCCGTACTCTGGACGGTGTTCATCTTCCACTCGTCGTCGTCCTGACCGCCGTCAGGAGTAGCTGCTGCTGCCTACACCTGGGTACCTGGAGACGACACACACACCAAACACGGTTCACCAAAGGGAGCGCTGGTGGTTGCGCCCCCACTCGCCCCCACCCTCCCCTCCGACCCTTCGGATGCAGTCGAGGTACTAGCGGCTTGGCTTGGCGCTGTTCTGATCGCGGGAAGGACTCTCGAGTTTTCTTGCCGTTGGTGCCGCTCGTGGAAGGTGCTGATGGGTGCCGCTGTATCAACGGCTACGATCTTGCACTTTGCGCTGACCTTTAGCTGATTGATAACTTCGGTGGGTCCGACTGACGTTGCCAGGTCTTGGTTTTCACTTCACACTCCTGCGTTTCCTGGGGTTGCGGGATGCAGTTGATTGAGGATTGTGCGTGCGAGTGTGTGTGTGTGTGTGAGCGTAGGGGGGGTGTTCGTTGCTGACTCTGCACGACTCGACGACCTCGACGCCGTGGACGAGGTCAATGCGTGCAGCAGTCCCGTCGGTCCGTCGGGCCGAACGCCACTCAGTGGCAAACTGTATCCGCGTGCACTCGCTCCTCCACTGACGGGACCTGCAACAGCATCACTACAGCAGGCGCAGGTGGGTGGGAGTTAAGTCAGCTACCCCTCAGCGCCCTCTCAGCAGCTATAGGACATAGGTGTCCCACCTATCACCACTTCACCCGAATGAAAATGGTTTTCGCGGGCATGCACACACACACACACACACACACACACACACACACACTCAGTTACGCATATAGACGCACACACACACATATATATATACATACACACACACGTGCGCAGAGCTGAGGCGAAGACGAAGGCTTCAAAACATGGAGCAACAATCACGGAAATAACACACTGCTACACTGCAAGGAACACATACACGCGGCGGTGCGCGCACGCTCCTGCTGCTGCGTTTTGTCGACTAGGATGCGGATGGATCAACAGTAACACCAGCGGTGGCTAGCTCTTTCGCCGCGCCAAACGCGCTACTGACCACCTTTTTGAGAGCCTGTGGAGCGTCGCAGTCGGGCGCTGCTCGATGCTCTTCCCTGGAAGATCCTTGTCACGCACACACGGAGATGGTCAGGATGTGAGAGGGGGGCAGAATGGGGCCGAACACTGTTCGAGTTCAGCTCCGAGTAGCGACGGATGTGAGACCGATGGGACGGCTGCCACAACACTGGTGGTCAGCGCCGACAGGCAGTAGCAGCAGGAGCAGGAGCAGCAGCACTTGAGTAGTCACACTTATTGGCACGTTTGGTGGCGGGGGGGGGGGGGGGGGCAGGAAGGGCGTCCCAGTGCTGCTGTGCCGTGGAGAGCGAGAGAGCGAGAGAGCGAGAGTGCAGCAACAGAGAATTAGCTCTCGTCTACGGGGGGAGGGGGTCCTCTGCTCGCTCTCAGCACGCGGCGCGGCCTTCAAGTGCATTCTTCTCATTCGCCTGAAGCCACGGCTGTAGCAGGTCCTTGATCCTCCTCGTGGTCCAGGCGGTTAGGAGTGTGGTTGGCCAATGTCCCACTGATGATGGAGCGCGCGCCCAACTCGACAAAGAGCATTCGTGGCTGGTGGATGGATCGCACCGGAAAGTGGATCTCCCGATGCTCTCGGGCACTAATGCGGTGTGGTCATGCGTACTAAGGCGTTTACTTGGCAGCTAGCGACCACTCGGGCTGCTCGGGGGCTCTCACTGGGAGGGCTTCGGTGAGTCTTCGACCACTTTTCCACATACACCGGCCCACGAGGAACGGAAGTGTGCCAGGAGCACAAGACGATGCACGTTCGATATGGACGTCCAATTTGCATATTAGTCCCACTGGCCCAACGTCGCTCTGGAAGCCCTAAAGGACAAGCTCCAGTCCGTTCTGATTAGATTGGGTTAATGCAAAGGATGGCTTCTGCTGCCTCTTCGCCTTCTTCTTCTTCTTCTTCTTCTTCTTCACAATAATGACGAATATTCTAATTTGTTTAAGATCAAAGAAGTCCATCCATAAGCTCCGTAGAAAGGAACTGAAGTGTGAGATTCGTCCTCAAATGCATAAGGAATTATTTGTGCCCTAACGGTCAAGCAGTTTGTTTGGACATGCAAACAAGAGGAGTTGGGTGTTTTTTTTTTAAAAATGGAGAAAATATTGGTTCTTTACACATTTCACGTACATTTCATATTGTACATTTCAAAGAAAAAAACAAAGCGAATTAAAACGAAAGCATAAGTTATAGGCACAAGGCAACGTAGGCAAAAGAATATTATAATGTGGTTTTTTATTTTAAGTAAATCAGTAAACTCTCGATGAGTTAGACGGTTATAGCTGTTAATGCCATGATTTGATCATCATTTGATCATGATGATCGTGACGACGAATGTTTACAGATGCGGTTGTGCTAAATGCAGTATAACATTCGAGGGCCCTTCCTTCCTACTTGTTTGTACCGTTAAGCGTGTTTACGCTTAAAGGATGCCTCTGACCGTGAACAAAAGCACTTGCGTTATTTTTCTCTTCCTTTTTGTTCATCTTTTTCACTTTCTTGCCTTCTCGGACATCCTTGAAAAAACCTTGTGTCGTGTTTCTCTTTTGCTCCCATCCTCTTCTCCTCTACCAACGGTTTCTTCGCTGCTCATTGTTTTGTTCTTTAATTAGATTTCGTCGAATACTGGGCTCTCTCCCATTATGCTTCCAGCCATTTAAATTTATGGATGACGCTGTACCACAAAGCACCATTCATGCACAATGGGCCAATCGCAAGGGTTGTAGACTATTGACAGCAGTGACGTGTGGGCCAATGATCTGTCATCAGACGTCTAGCGAAGGCTCGACTTTAATAATAAAGGCCATGCGGAGCTGCTAAACAACGCTCCTGTCCGCCGTAACTTTGATCACTATTGCTGTAAGATAGATAAAAATTTTAAGTTAGTAAGTACGGGTGCTGGCAGGAGTATATGCAGAAACATTATATAAACCACACACAACAAAAAAAACCGCTGAACAGACACACTTTGTTAGACAAAACGGACTATATGTTGTATATAGTTAAGTGTAAGTAGATTGAGATAATGCCAAATAAATGGTACAACACTACAACTTTTAATGTTTCCACTTAGAATATGAGCCAGGATGAGAATGCAGTGGATGCGGACGCTAGATGTGCAGCACCGGACACGGTGGAACAGGCGGAGCAACCAATATTGTGTGACAAGAAAGAGCAGGACCAGCCGGCCGTTAACGGCCCGCTCGCCGACGAGACCACCGGGGCGAACATGTCCAAGCGGCAGCGTAAGAAGCTACTCAAACTAGCCAACTGGGAGGAGAAAAAAAAGGCAAAACGGTTGAAGGAAAAGGAGAAGTACAAACTCAAGAAGGTGATAGCCATCGAACAGGGGTTGCCGGTTCGCAGCGGTCCAAGCAGAAAGGAGCTGAAACGGCGTGTAATCGATTACAGTCAAGCGACGATTGAGATCGCGGTCGATCTGAGCTTCGACTGCATGATGATCGACAAGGACGTTGCCAAATGTGTAAAACAGTTGCTACGCATGTACACACTCAACCGGCGGGCACCGCGCCCCGTTCCGTTGCACTTTACCGGCATCGTGGCGGATGGTGCGGTGCAGCGGCACCTATCGCGATACGATGGATACAAGCACTGGGACGTGAAGGTAAGCAGCAGCCCCCTGCTGGACATCTTTCCACGCGACCGGCTGGTCTACCTGACGAGCGAGTCGGACAATGTGCTTGAGCGGCTCGCGACCAACGATGTGTACGTGATCGGTGGTCTGGTGGATCACAATCAACACAAGGGCCACTGTCTCCGTTTAGCGCAGGAGCTTGGAGTGCGGCACGCTCGCTTACCGCTGACCGAGCATCTCGTCATCAAAACTCGCACGATCCTTACGATCAATCAGGTGTTTGAGATCATGCTGCATATTCATGCGGGGCGCGACTGGCAGTCAACGTTGCTCGAAGTATTGCCACAGCGGAAAGGAGCAGTACCCAAGGAATCACTACCCAGCGCCAATCCGTAAGTTACAAACAAAGGCAAATAGGAAAGTGTTAATAGTTAAATAAAATTACAATCAATGGAAAAGAGAAATAAATTAAAATAAATATGAATGATTTTCATACATAAAACAATTCGTATAATATCTAATGAGAACCACTCACGTTAGGAGATATTAGACAACCGAGCACGGTATTGTAGATTAGATTCAGTTGGGTTTTTATTTATTATCGAGATTACACATGAGCAAGTTTATCTAAGAAGATTATTTTAAAATATTGCACGTAGAAATTGA
>NC_064876.1:5934169-5964169 GCF_943734665.1 Anopheles aquasalis | reverse complement strand
GTGGCCGTTTGTTTCGTTTCGTTCAGGGTCGTTTGTTTCCGTGTGCTGATCGCTCAAGATACTCAAAATCGGCAAATCCTTTCCTACTTCTGCACCACTTTGATACGGCTTGAAACGGCTGCTTACAACCTTCTGGATTCCGGCTTGAAAAAACACAGGTCTTTCTTAGGGCAACAGAGTTGCGCTTTGGTCTACGGGCGCTTTCACTGTTGGAGTAGTATCGAATCCACTCCACAATTTGATCCGCACACTCGTACCCGCAAACTCGTTTCGATTTCGTTTGAACGATTATGCCACAGCCACGCACGCACTCAATCACAGATAAATAAGTTACATATTATCGAAACACCGAGGATCCTTTCCAGGAAGTTCGCTACGGCCGGAGTGTCCACTAAGCAGTCCTTTGCCCGAATGGTTTACATCAAGTTGCTGGATACAGTGTATAACGCTTCAAGAAGAGAATTCAACGGATATTGCGTAGCACGCGTGATTTCTGGAAGTTGTCAGATCAGCGTCCAGACGATCCAAAATGGATTCCTGGTTGAAGGATTCGACTTGCAATTGAGAATTTGATTGCGATACTTTTTCCACAGTTGAGCGTTCCACCGTTCGTTCGCACGTCGAAGGAAATAGTTTCTGTAAAGCTGAGTTTCGTTCGGATACCAGTCCACTACTAGCCGCTGTTACTCGGTGTCGCGGGCGTTTATAAACGTTTGTCGCATCTCGAACCTGTTGGATTCCACTGGCTCAATGGCGACGGTGGCACCGCAGTAACAGTCGCAGCAGCCAGAGATGACGATGTTTGTTTTCGTTTGGACCGACCGTTCGACCAACCGACCGATCGTGCACCAGTCCACCTCCGCCATTGGCCGACCAACTGTCCAAGGAGTTGTTTGCCAGGTTATCGATGGCCGTATCTCTCTCTTTCGCTCTCCCTCTGTCTGACTATCTTTCTCTCGAAAGGGGGAAATATGCGGGTGATACGAAAAATAAAACAACAACGTGGAAGGCAAATTAGTTGGGCGGTTTGTGTTACCGAGCCCCTTCTTAGCGGTTCGGTGCTGTCGATAGCAACCGTGGCAACCCGCGGTTCGGAACGGCGACGGAGCAGCATGAGCAAACGAAGAAGCAAAAGAAAAATCGATAAAAAAAAGGATCGGAGAACAAGTTTCTCGAACAAACTCGCTTGAGACGTTTTAAAACAATAATAATAATAAACCATATGCATTAGTAACAGTCTGACCAATATTCACCGCGAATCAAGCAAGTAAGCGACGCGCGCCACTGCTGCGCTGCTCCTTGTTAACGTGTAACTGTATCCTTGTTTTCAACGATTCATCCCTACGATAGTTTTGTGTTACAACATTATTTTCTTGGTTTTTTCGGAGTTTTTATTGTATTTTTGTTTGATTGTTTTTGTTTTGTTTTCTTTTCTCATGCTGTTATTTCCTACCCTTCTTCACCATTTCAGAATCATACGTAGAACGATTTTTTTCTTGCGATTTTGTTTCTTTGCAGATACATACGAACTATGGTATGTTAGATAATTATGTAAATATATACTATAGGACGTACATGCACGCGACATAGTATATACTCAATAATACACACACACATATATATATATATCTCATTCTTTTTGAATCCTTTGGATGAATTTTAATTTATCCGTAATCAAAGGTGGCAGTGAATTTGCGATCACATTCTTCCCCGCGCTACTGTTAGCATTAAGGTTTTGCCACTGATTTCAGGGAACAACATATAGAATAGTGTAACATTTCTTTTTTTTGTTCTGCTTTTGCTTCTTCGTCTTCCTTTTGCTTTTCTTAAAGATAGTTTATGTTCTGCATTTTGCTACGGTTAGTTTTTAAGTACCGTTTTGCAATATTTCGATTCAATTATAAATTGAAAGGAGATGTTATGGACACTTCCAATTCCTATCTTGGCGCGATGATCTGTGGTTGAATCTGTAGAATCTTTAGTTGTGGTATCTTTAACTGTTTAAACTTTCCACGTGCCCGATGTATTTCTGTCGCATATAACTATGCACCATGGTTTGGTGATGGTGCTGTTGCTGCTGTATTGTGGCCGCGCTAGGCACTAGTGATACCCAATAACGCGCAGTTGCATGTTGCCGATGGTTAGTTTTAAAGCGTGCGATCTTAGAACAAGCCTAGTTGCTGGGAGCCAAGCCGTTTCGTACACGCGCGCGCATCGCTCGTGATAAAATATTCCACTTCATCATTTGTTTTGTTCAGCGTTTGATGAGATGATTTAATGTTCTTATTGATAGTGATACTCCGCACCGATTGAACTTGTTTTCGGTTGAGTTGAGTCGTTTTTTCCGTTTTATTTGCAATTGGTTGGTTGATTTGTTATTTTTTTCTATTAGTTTCTTGCTTGCTTGTGTTTTCTAGTAGTTAGATCGTTGTTATGCGCTTTAATTTAAAAAAATAAACTAACTTAAGACTAATATAAAAAAGAAAACACTCAATATAAACGTTACATAGTGACATGCAAATTAATCACTATTCTTATAACTGTAACGAATCGTTACAAGTAAATTGATGCACAAACTGATAGTGAATTGTGACTTGGAGTTACTGCTAATGTTAAAGACGTGTATATTGAATCGTTAGATGATATGGAGAATTGAAGCAATGACGTACGAGAAACGATTCAATGTTTTTGATCAAAATAAACACAACCAATTATATTGCTCGAAAGACTGGAAACCGGTTGCCTATTGCAGAATATTTCAACGAATTGTCAAATACACATTTCTAGCAAAGATACCTTTAGCTATATGACACAAAACACAAACAAGGAACAATCACGAAAAACTGAGCCTTGCAGGGCTGAACAACTGGGCAGTGGTCACAGCCACAAGAGAAACTAAAGCACCATAGACCGACAAATGGTACTTCGGCTAATAATAAGGGTGAAACATATTTTGCCTGCCAGCTACCTTCTTGAGATTGTAAACAAATTACCGCAAGTATAATAAGTTTCGCCACCAGTGTAATATCCAAAGGGAGAAGGAGGGAGGAACTGCCTTAAGAAATAAGTACCACTGTTGAATGTCTAAATGTGTGATTTTTCGTTTTCTTAACTATTTTTCAGACATGCAAAAATGTTGAAAATCGTTGCCGATACATAAAATCGCTATCGAAAAAACCTAGTTGTAATGTGTTGGTTAAAAATGAAACATAGAGCAAATTTCGTACGGTAAAATTGAGAATATGGAGGCAAAACTCTTATGCTTAAATACAAAAGCAACATTGAAACTGAAATAAACCCTACTTAGCATTTTGTTTAGACCATGCCCCGAAAAGTATCCCTATCAATAACGCATGCAAGAAAAAGATGTAATTTTTTATTTGTAAAACAGGCCCAGTTCTTTTCTCAAGTTGCCAGTTCTCTTCCGAACATGCTGAATGCTTTGTAGTTAACCTTATTGTTTCGCATGGCTAGTTAAAGGGGGGATTTCGGTCATTTTTGGCCAAAAAAGGATCATTTTTGAAGATTGAATTTCAAATTTTTCGATTTTTGGAAGATTTTTTAAGTTGAAAAAGTAATGCTTCTTAAGATTTTGCCAAAAACCCAAGTTTTACATATTTAATAAAAAAGTATCAACCACTTTTATGAAAACTTGACGGTGCTACCTGGCAAATAGTGTACAGATTATGTGTTAAAAATTTACGGTACGATCGGCACCGACTTTGAAAACGTTGGTTTTTGGGGAACCGCTCTTCAAAATAGCGAGCTGCATCGAGCCTTGTATGAAACGCGGATATTCAAAAATCTATACTTTTCAAAAAATTAAATACCGAAGCCCCCTTTAATCAGGTTTCCGTTGCTTTTGGCCACCGTATTAAACCTACGACGAATGGGACTGGGATCAAACTTGCCCCACACTTGAATGGAGGTAAAGTTCCCCACTAAAAAGGAAAAAAAGAGAAACACACCAGAGCTTAGCGACCACAGCAGCGCAACGTACGTCGTTAGCATTGCGCCTTGCCCAGCTGATTGTGGTAGCTTGATTGCTTGTCTACCATGTCACGGTACTCGCCGTACGTCATGTGACATTCCTGGGAAGTGTAACGGGTTAGCTTGATCGAACGGCGCGTATCCGGCGTAATCGTCCCCCGATAGCCTCCTTTTCGCAGCAGTGAATCGATCGTTTGAGTTTGGTCCCAGCCTGCAAAACGAAAAAGCCAAAAGGTTAATCGATTGATCCAGTGGAATCAAGGAAAAACAGTTAGTGAATTCTACAGAGTACAAAAAAAAACATAAAAAGAGAGGTGTAGCAAACAGCACCCGATCCAAATCTCCTGCGCATTAACTAACCTTGTTCCGTAGCAACCTGAGGCAAATAGGTTGCAGTACGTTTAGAGCCACGCTCGGTGTAGAACTCGATACGGATGCCATGAACGCCGAGTGTCCAGTCTAGGTACCCGCGAGCATCCTCGAAGCCCTGCAGAATCGACACCGAAACGGTCAGTCTTTGGATTTCATCACGAGTGATTGGCGAGAAGCGGGAGTCTCTTAAAGCACTTGTTATTGCATACTCTCGAAGTCCTGCGTTGATCAAAGAAAAAAACCAAAACCAAAAATTGAGTGTTTCCTAGTAATCGTCTTTGCAACGATCTAAAATGCTCGTGCTTCTCACCTGAGTGTAAACGCATCGCACTGAAGGTCCCGATGCATCCACGTAGACGTTTGTCTTTTCCAATTTTCCATGTTACAAACAGTGGACTGCACACGGTAAAAAGCGCAAACGAAAGTAGAGAATTAGTTGCAGCGAATCATTGCCACCGTATATGCTTGACAAAACATACTAAGGATCATTGGCGAAGTTTGGCGAGCGTGGCTCCTCCATGTTATGTAGCTCGCGGTACAATACTTCGAAGCAGTAGAAACACATGTCCGGCATCGAACCTATGACGGATCGCTGTTGCTGCTGCTGCTGATGATGATGATTTTGCTGATGATCTACCTGACCACCCCTACCATTCATCAGGTAGCTACTGCTCCCGCCATCGCTGTGACCGTTGCAAGCTACCTGCTGCTGCTGCTGCTGCAGTTGATCGTTTCCGCGACTGTAAAAGCCCTGATTAGCACCGTCACCTTCGCCGTTGACGGTACGACCGGTGGAACAGTACCCGTTACTTGCAGGGTAAGTTCCGTTCAGTTTTTGCTTCTTCGTACCGCAACAGCTGGATGACATCTTTGCGTCTTGATTGGTTAGTTGATTCCGCTGTCAATTTACGCAAGGTTTCTTGTAAAGGAAAGCGCTTGTTGTGCTGTTTTCGCTCGTACAAAATCCAATATTACAAATGCTGATAATTGTTTGGAGAAGTGTAACGCGCTAATACCTATACTAGTCCTTAGCGAAAATTAGGTAGGAAAAGAGGTGTTGGGAACGGAGGAGCCGACCTGTAGTGATGGCAAATGGAATGAATAAAATTATAATATTTGATTCTATTCTTTCTAATCTATAGTTTCGTTTTCTATAAGTATGTTCCATCGTGAGCGTATGATCTGTACTACTGGTTAAAAGCCTAAAGTGGATGCTATAATAGCCGTCGTAAAGTACAAAGTTATGTACTTGTACATTACGCTAAATTCGAGCAAAACGAACGATATAGCATACTTTACTGTTGGCTCATTTGTAGATGCGAAATTAACTTACCAAACAAGAGATTGATACGAGTATGTGGCTTAACCGCAGTTACAGATGTTTCCTCATCGTGAGATTTGTAAATTTTGTAGGCCGGGCCTTTTGCTTTTTTTCGCACTAGGACGTATCAATTTTCCACGTTAGGTTAGGCGTGCTACTTGCGAAACATGTGTGCTGCAAAGTAGAGATAATTGTTAATTAGACAATAAAATTTAACGCATACGAATAGCAAAATACGGGACCCGTATCGCATAGACTGGAGATGTCGTCTGATAATTTGAGATCAATCCTTTCTGTCAGCTGTTTCACGATGACCGTTGATAATATGCCTCTCAAATGCTATTGATTTTCATTCGTGATGTTTTGCCAAGCAGCTGAGCCCGAACAAGGCACTTCCAACGGGTGTATTTGCTCTATAGAGCAAGATGCAATCGAGTATAGCAAAACACAATAAAAAAAAAACACAACAATCCAAACCAGCGCAGCATATTTACGAAACGCATTCAAAACACTCCCACGTAGTAGGATGGTGGGGTAGCTTCCCAGCTTCTTCACAACGAACATATGTTGTCGCGTTAGCTATATGCGTGCGACAGGCAAATGGAGTATGGTGGGACGAAGACTATCGAGAAAATCGTTACAACCGCGCGTGGGGTTAACATGATGGAGGTAGTCCGGGCCGGGTAGGGAGGAGAGGGTGAGATTTTCCTTTTATTGGGTGACGTCATAAGCGTCTCAGGAGGCTAGGGCTCTTCCGGGGGCATGTCAGAGATTGAGCAATGATCGACTTGCAATATGCGTTCCGACAGCCCTAAAAGGAGCAGCAACTCTTGACAAAGGGCAAATTCTTCGTGAACGCTCTAGGCGCTAACCTACTCGTCGGTCGAGGTCGAGTTAACTCAGCTGGTGAGCGCGGGCACGGCAAGGAAAACAAACACGATGGAACCACGAAGGGGAATCACTGCTGCTCTTGCAGCACCTCGTTACGAACTAGCTGATCATTGAACGTTCCGGACTGGCTAATTAATGGCAACGCGCAACACTGACTTCCGAAACGAATTCACAGCGATGGCCAAACGAGGCCTTGAGCTTCCTCTTTGTCTTGGCAAACGGAAAAGCAGGAAGCAGGCAGAAGTTATCGAGCGACCATGGCTTCGCGATTACGCGGGGACGAACGCGATTGCCAGCCTGGATGAGGCCTATAACCAGCATAGAGCGTGCCCAGTCCATAGAGTGGTGGTAAATAGGGGTGGTCGGCTGGCTAATGTTTCTTTTCATCTGCCCTTTTATCAGCGCGCTTACCCTGCTGTTTGTGCAACGCTGAAAAAACGTCTATTCCTGCATACGAACACCACCATACTGACCTTAAAGAGCATTTCCAATCTATAAACATAGCTCCTCTCTCCACCCCCTGGTATCTTCCATTCCCTTTGCTGCGAGCCAGCGAACAGCTGTTTACAGAGTCTACTTGACCGTTCAGTGGTTCCTAAAGGGCTAGGATCGCTGATTCCCTTTTGATTTAACCGTTAGATTCTCTGAGAGTTCGATTCTCATTTGATAGATTATAAGTTTATACAGGTAGCCCCGCCAGAATTGGTTGTTAATTTTTTTCTTTTTTAAATTGTTGGTACCATTTTGAAGATGGAAAAGTTATAGTTTTGCTTCAGAAAATGAGGTTAACGTGTGCTCAATCCGTTCCATACAAAACGGGCAATTCATGCTGGGTTAATGTTTACGGTGGCAGTAGAGGCTTGTACCTGTGGTTATCAGTGTGGCTGGTTGGTTCTCCGTTTCCCGCTTCTCGCTGTGGAGGGGTAACGCCATGGAGGACGACACATGCGCAGTCCCTGGGGCGCGTCAGGGCGATATCAGCAAGGCAGCTATGGGTATACCTTGAGAGTTCCTATAACGTTCTGCCTCCACCTTCTAGGCACACATTCCAGCCCTAATCAGTGTCATACATTGAACCGTGCCCCAAAAGTGCGTGCTTTCCGTTTCTCATATATTCCGATATCCCCGATTTTGTAAGTAAAAAGCCACTCAGTTGGGTAGCGAACGATAGAAGCTCGAACAAAGGGATTACGAAATTACAACGCAGCTTGGCGCTTTTCCACGGTAGTATCCGCGGCGGACACTGGAACATGCCAAACATTTCCAGCCGTTCTTTCGTTCGCAAAGCATGCTGGAACAGCATGCCCGCTGGCGTAACGCTAGTGAGAGCCGATAAATCGGATGTCGTTTGAGCAATCGATCTGAGCAGAATCTGGAAGACGAGCAGGCTGTCTGTGATAAATATCGAAAGCCTGTAACGTGCCATGTAGCCAAACCCTCTGGTATACCGTCCACACGTCCCATGTGATAAGGCTAGAATTCGAAGCAACGCAAACGCAAAAAAAAAACTAGCAAAAAGTGATGTCCCTGTTGTTCGCAAACAAGATGTCCTGGTGACCGTGATTGATACGCGTGTCCTAATCGATCCAAAGCGTTACCACCCTAGATTTGGGGTGTCTTATCACTTTTCCTTTCCTAAAAAGCATTTGCTATCTTCGCACCTTTTTTACAGTAAAAAAAGAAGGGGTAAAACCTAATGCAAACAAAAATATTAATCAGAGCTGCAACAAGGCACAGCTATCGCGTGTGAGCTTTTTCTGACAAACGGTTCGTCGCACGACAAAAAGGGACAGCAAACGTTATGATAACTAAAATTCTTTTGTGTCCACCTCTCACCTCCTAGCCCCTGCTGGAACAGTGGGACGCGGGATAAGTGCTGTTCGTGGTTTGCACCATGGCTCGGTCGTATAGTGAAAGTTACGATTAGCTGCTGCGGCAGACTCGGAAGCTGAGATTAGTTTTAGTTGATGCCAGGTATAACTCGCAAGTACGGGCGAAGCGACGAGCAGATAATATGATGCTATAGGGAAGGCCAATGCATCAAATCATCTAGAATACTGTTTTCTCTACCTCTTTGTTCCATTTAACTGCGGATGGTTAGTGATTCACAGTACGACATTTCTTTGTTCTTGTTGGTTTGTTTGTTTTTTCGCAGCCTTTCCATCCAGGACGATGATCACCTCCTGACCATACATGCGTGTGTAGCTGACATTACCTAAGATACCATGTTTTACGTTCATTTGGCATAGATTAGAAGTTCCGGCGTTAGCTCATTACATCCGGGGCAATAAGTAGAGATTAACGAGAAGGATCGAAGAAAACATATTGTCGGAGTGCATTGTGAAGCAGACATTAGGCAATGGGAATATTGGCGAGGGCAGACGCATGGTTCAGCGAAAGCAGGCCCCTTCTATCCAGCGCTGGAGCATTAGTGTAGCATACTGGGCGTAAAAGCTAATCAGATACTACAACGAATTGTTAAATAGATACTACAACGAATTGTTAACACAACAGCCAAGCCAGGTTTCACGTGTTCACGTGTCTAGAGCAGGGATGAGGATAAGGATAAATCAAATATTGTCGATGTCGTGACTGCCAAATGGTCTTGCTCAACTGATCATTGCACACACTAAATAGCTCCATGACACTCGCCGACTAGCCGAGCAGCGAGTATAAGGGCTGCAACATTGCAAGCTGCACTTGTATATCCCAAAAAAAAAACTATTTCCTACTCAACGCCGCAAAAAACAGCCGGACAAAGGTTGCGTGAAACGGGCGCGGCCCGGCGACCATCGTTTGCGTTTGCCCTGCATGAGGAAGGTGTTGACTAGCTTCCGAGGGGCCGCCCAGTTATCGAACTGTTAGGCCAGGGCCGGTCAACGCGGACAGGCATCATCAAGTGACGGAGCGAGAGCAGAGGAGATGCGATGAGGTTGCTACACGGCGTATACTTCATCATATTTGCCGTCGTTTCCGGTAAGTACCCTGGTACTGATGTACGAGTGCGCCAGAAGGATGCATTGCCATCCATTTGAGTGGTGCCATGTCCCTTCCATGCAGTGTGCGGTGGTAATCCCGACGCCAAGCGGCTGTACGACGATCTGCTGAGCAACTACAACAAACTCGTGCGCCCAGTGGTGAACGTCACCGATGCGCTGACGGTGAAAATCAAGCTCAAGCTGTCCCAGTTGATCGATGTGGTAAGTGGAACAGACCACGCTAGAGCTATCCGGCTCCTGAACCTTAACCGTTCTCTTGTTCTCGTTTGCTCTGCTCTTTGCTACTGCAGAATTTAAAAAATCAAATTATGACGACGAACCTGTGGGTCGAGCAGACCTGGTACGACTACAAGCTGAAGTGGGAACCGAAGGAGTACGGTGGCGTGGAGATGCTGCACGTACCGTCCGACCACATCTGGCGCCCGGACATCGTGCTCTACAACAATGCGGACGGCAACTTCGAGGTGACGCTGGCAACCAAGGCGACGCTCAACTACACGGGGCGGGTTGAGTGGCGCCCGCCCGCCATCTACAAGAGCTCGTGCGAGATCGACGTCGAATACTTTCCGTTCGACGAGCAGACATGCGTGATGAAGTTCGGCAGCTGGACGTACGATGGGTTTCAGGTACGCACGCGAGGAACGCAGTGACGATCTAGAGCTAGAGCACGAAGGCTTTAACCTCCGGTTTCCATCGGCAGGTGGATCTCCGGCATATCGACGAAGTGAACGAAACGAACGTGGTCGACGTGGGCGTCGACCTGTCGGAGTTCTACACCTCCGTCGAGTGGGATATCCTGGAGGTACCGGCGGTGAGGTTCGTGTCGCCAGTAGTGAGACGTGACGGCATTACCAGTTTGCCGGTTGTTAATTGCACTTCACTTTCATATTCCATCTCGGAACCTCTATATCTTTCTGCGACGTAGGAATGAAAAGTTCTACACGTGCTGCGACGAACCGTACCTAGACATCACGTTCAACATCACGATGCGCCGGAAGACGCTTTTCTACACGGTCAACCTCATCATACCGTGTATGGGCATCAGCTTCCTCACGATTCTGGTGTTCTACCTGCCGTCGGACAGTGGGGAGAAGGCAAGTTTTTCCCCCACAAAATTCCAAATGCAAATCCTACCCTTTTCCCTGACGCTCTTCTCGCTTGCTGCGCCTTTCTATCGCCAGGTATCGTTGAGCATATCCATCCTGCTATCGCTGACTGTGTTCTTCCTGTTGCTGGCGGAAATCATTCCGCCCACCTCGCTGGTGGTACCACTGCTGGGCAAGTTCGTGCTCTTCACGATGATACTGGACACCTTCAGGTGAGCGTGCGAGAGTGGGATTCGAGGGTCGCCGAGGGTGGGCAGCTGGTGTGTGAATGGTGTATGGGAGAGGGAGTGAACCGGAAATCCCATTAGGCCAAAGCAATTTCCACCTGCTCAAGCTCAAATGCTCCAAGAAGGCCCGGGGTCCAATCCACCGTCGCCCGCCAACCCCCGCGGCACTCGAACCCCGGGTAATCGAATCAACCCCAAATCATAGCCCTTTTCTTGATCTTTTCCTTCATCCGGCTATTCCGGCGGCAGTATATGTGTGACGGTGATAGTGCTAAACATACACTTCCGCTCGCCGCAAACGCACACGATGGCACCGTGGGTGCGTACCATCTTCATCAATCATCTGCCCAAGCTGCTGGTGATGCGCCGTCCCATCTATCAACCGCTGCATCACTTCAGGTAAGCGCAGGCCGAGAGCAGAAGTAGGACCATTGACGACAGTGACGGAGTGGGGTATATATATATATAGGGGATGATACGCCATCCCTCATCCACCATCCGCGCATCCCATGCACCTAAAAAACGGCAAAAAAAGGAATAAAAACCCGTGCCGTTCCTTTCTCGACCACTAATCGGCGAGATGTCCCCCGGACCCCCGCTGTCTTTGGTGACGTTTCACCACGAAAATCCTGCCAAACCCCGTGGGGATGGGGACAGCGCCCTCAGAGGGTTGAACTTACTGCCATCGACCATTAATTTGTCGTTTCCGTTTACAAATACACCCTCTCTCACACACATACACGCGCGCACATACATAAAACGAAACGTTACACCACCATCCCGACCACCTGCTTCCCTCCTTATCACTCCCCCGAACGAGTAGTGCTGCGTCGCAGCGCTTCATGTTGCGCTCGTGCAATGGCGGGCTGGCCGATATGATACCACCGCTTCCGCCGACGATTGCGTTCGATCCATCCGTACTGCTCGATCATCATTTGCTCGATTCTAGCGAAAGGTAGGTTCCCAGCGCACCAACCAACGCAACGTTCTCGTCCGTCGTCGTCCTTTTAGCTTCCGGTCTCGATGTGCCATACGATCTCTGTTCATACTGTGCTGTGTCTGTGTGCGTGTGTGTGTTTTTTTTGTTTGTCGTTTGATTGTATTTGAAACGATTTCTGATTGATTCTCCTTCCCCACGCGTGCGGGTGTTGTACATTACTTTGGCGTTGTGAGCTTCCGGTTGATGTTCCGGCTTCCGGTCGTATTCGCGCAGCAGCAGCAATCACTGGACGAACCCCTAACTATCCCACAACCAACGGAGCCCAGCATGTTTGTGTGTTTTGTGTGTGCGCGTTTGGGTTTTTGTGCTAGATGTTCATATCCTGCCTGTCCATAATCATAATTCCGTAGATCGCTCCACATACACATACATACACACACACATACACACACACACACATATATATATACATATATATACGCGCGCACCTTGCATCCATCTTCCTTTCAGCATCAGCGTGCGGTGAGCATTGGTGGGCCCGTCTCCCCTAGCGGTCCCTTCGCCTGTCTGCCTGGGCTTAACCTTTGCTCTTTCCGTTCCGAACGCAGTAGTAACCGGAAGTTAGTCATCCAAGTGAGCCAGTGAACGAGTCAGCCGGTCCGTAGCATCATCGAAAGAGAGTTTTGCCTAACTAACCATCCGCAGCAACCCGCATCCAGCAAGTTTGTTTGTTGCAAGTGCAAGTCTGTTCGTCCCTTTCCTTTCCTAAACCATCTCACACCCCCCCCCCCCCCCTTCCCTACCCTGCGTTTGCTAGCTTGTTTCGTGTTGTTAGCTTGGATGGCGCGTGTTTGGCGCGAGTGCGAGGACACTGCAGACACACGGCCGGTGTCACACGTTCTGTTGTACAAATACACTAAAAAAGGCTGTTTTGTTGGCGCGGCAGGCGGTAGCTTCGTTTTCGTTACTTTTCCCCACACCCCGTAATTGTGGCTGTGCATGGTGTTCACGTGGCATCAGAAGGGTTGCCGCCCCGCCTCGCCCCGCCCCTGCTACCTACAGCAGACCTACCCCACCCCTGTGTACTATTGATTGTGCGTCTGTGTTTCTGTGTTCCGCGCGTCTAGTCTCAACACCTGCCGGCTGCATGGCAGCCCGACCCATCTGCACAATCATTCACACCGAAGCCACAACCATCACCATCACCCACACCACCACCGCCAGCACGGGCCGACCGGAATGATCCGGGGAATGGACCTGATGGACGATATGCCACTGCCATACCATGACCACAATCACCACAACTCACCGATGTCCCCGATCAACCTGAACCTCCTGGGGGCGGCCAGCACGGCCGTGCCGAACCCGTCGGTGCAGACGACGGCGACGGCGACGACGACACAGCCCACCCCAGGAACGCTGCTGCTCGCCAGCAGCGGTACCGCCAATCTGCTCGACCCCAACAGTACCTTCCACAAGAGCCTGGCGGCGGCCACGAGCAACGAAGCGGGTGGTGGTGGTGGTGGCGGCGTTAACAACGGACCGAGCGTCACCATCATCAACAGTGTTGGTACCGTTGGTGCGGCCGGGTTGGTCGGTGGTAAACAGCAGCAGCAGCAGCATCTGGCCTGCTGCAACAGTCTGTTTCTGAACGACCTGCGACAGACGCAGGCGGGTGCGGATAAGCTAGTGAACGATACCGGCGTACCGGTGCCGCTGCACAACAACAACCTGCCGAGCGGGTTGATCATCAACACGAACACCGACACGGAGGTGATGGCTGGGGGGAAGTCAGAGAAGGCGGCCCGCAATCGGTGGCTCGAGTGCCCGGAGCTCACCAAAGCCATGGACGGTGTGACGTACATTGCCGACCATACACGCAAGGAGGAGGAAAGTTCGAGGGTAAGTCGCGTCGCGTAGCGCTGTACGTTCGGGCAGTACTTTGTACTGCCCGCTCATGCCAAGTCGCCTGCCTGCTTACTATAATGTGCCCAACTTCGGGTTTCAGGTGAAGGAGGACTGGAAGTACGTGGCCATGGTGCTGGATCGGTTGTTTCTGTGGATCTTCACGATTGCGGTCGTATTCGGGACGGCCGGCATCATCCTGCAGGCACCGACGCTCTACGATACGCGCGTACCGATCGACATCAAGATGTCGGAGATCGCGACGACGACTGCAAAACCGTACATCGCCAAACCGGTGCTCTAATCAGGGTCTTTTGTACGTTCCCTGCCGCCGCCGCATGCACACCACGGACGGGCGCATTACCTAGAGTGCACCAGATGAGATATTCTTAATGAGCAGAAGAAAACATATGTGTGAGTGTGTGAGAGAGTGTGTGTATGTGTGTGTGGGTATGTGATAGTGTGTTTGTGTGCGGATATGTGTGGAAACGGGGATGTTTTCTGGCACCATTTTTACGCCCTTCTATAAATAAGCATTTCAGAAGTTTCCCGTTCCGCTCGGAACAGGTCAAACACATTCTGCTGGTGCTCACATTCTACCACGCGAGCAACCCAGAAGATCTAAGGTCCGTGATGCGACCTGTTATCGCTCGTTATCGGTAAACGTCTTTAAACTGTCAACTTTGCAACCATACTCCCCTCGAAATTTCGAATCCCCGAATCGAGTCCGGCTCCTCGTCATCGTTCCAGCGTCGGCGGAGAGCGGGAGTCCCTTAGTAGTAACCAACCAGCAACGGTAGTTCTTTTTTTCTGCGATGCCTGGCATGCCCGTTCTGGACTCAACACCACTAGCAAGAAACACGCTGACAAGTTAAAGCCTGGTACCCAGGATAAAAACACACACACATAAACACATACATACGCAGGTACATACACACACATATACACACACAGACCCATACATGCATACAATATTCGCGGGCACAAAAGTGAGTCAGGGGGAAAGGGGTAAAAAACCGTTAAAATTGCTCAACACCATTCTAACTAATAAGAAAATGTTCAAAACTAACAAAACACTGCGCTGACGAATAATTATCACTGGACCGATAAATGTATGATTAACCCCCCCCCCCCCACAACACACACACACACACAAGTGATTCTGCCTAGTAAAGCCCAACCGAACCAGAGCACTGGTTCAACCGGCTATCCTAATTCAATTCGCCATTTTGCCCATTTCGGCACTCGAACGGTTTTGGTTACCTTTTCTTCCCTAGCACAAGCTTTTACTCAAAACAAACTGTTGCTCCCGTTACGTTGGAGCATTCGCTTTCGATTATTCTTGAACATACGCCGAGAACAGCCAAGGGTTTTCCGTGTTAAACCACGAACTAGTTGTTAGGACCGGGGAGACACACCTCGCAATATCGAATAGTGTTCGAATAGATGCGTAATAGAGTAGAGTGTTTTTTGGTTTCCAACTATTGAACGATCTCATAGATGATCGCTATATTCTTTTAAAATCATCGCACAGCTGAAACAAATCTTTTAAAGATGCTGTTGATGTGTATGCGAAAGATGCGTACGCGCTCGAGAGGCCCTGAACCGATCTCTGGGCCGTAGGCCTTAAAAGCGGTAGGGTTGATGGTTGGGAGACAAGTCAGTGAACGGGCATGTTAAAGGATACATAGTATTATCATTACAGATGATTCATTTTAGCAAGAAAGCAATAAGTTACTTTAACAAGCAAAAACAAGCAAACAAATGTACCAAATGGCACCATTACTCTTAACCCGTCTTTCATCCTGCTAAGCCAGATCCATGTCAGGAAGTGTCGGAAGTAATATGCAAATTTTTCTCATACATCTCTCTTCCATCAAACACAAGCATCTCTCCTCATCTGCATTATTGTCTCGTTGTGCTGAACTTGCACCGCACTGGTGAACAGGAGTTGGCTATTGAAGCATAGCATAATCCAAGGTTTTTCCGTCTTCATTTTCGTTACATTTTTCACTTTCCCACGTCTGCTTTCTTCCCTCTACTTTCTATTATATTAAGGCAATCGTAAATGCAATGCATCTGCCCGTCTGTTTTTTTCTTACAGAGCTTGAGGTCAGTTTTCAAGAGTTCAAAGGCATTGTAATTATTAAGGAACAGGAACACGCGACTAATGGGTATAATGTTAGAAGAGTACACGCGAAAATGCGACCAACACAATTCACGAATAGCGTTGGTGCGTAATTATAAAGCCCGTTGGAGCGTAATTATTCTCATTATGAGCTGAACGGATAGTACACTTTTAATAACTAACCAATGGAGAAGTTCCTTGTGTCGAAGAATAGGAAAAGATATTAAATTAAACAAATTTATCCCAATTAATTTGCATTACACTTGTAAAATCCTTTCTAATTCGTCCCGTTTCGAAGCAGCATCATAAATTCAGTATGAGGATCGATTTAAAACGCGAAAACTCGCCCACGAAATCACAAGCACCAAAACCCTTACATACTCTCACCTCCACCATTCCACAACGGGAGGTTGGCTTATTAGCCATTGGTACCGTAATCTCGCGGAAAGGTGCATCTGAAGTAACAAGAAGAAGAAAACCACTAGTGAATGAAAGAAGGTGAAAGTATGGTTCACATAACGAACAAATGAGGCAAAATCGATTCACCGGGAGAGAAACATATTTGACACGAATAACAACGCATCGGAGGTACTCACGAGCAAACCAATTATATAAATATTTTACTAATGCAAGGTAGACGCTCGCGAATGATGGAATTCGTGAAAAATCAAGTGAAAAACTAAACGAAACCACAAGGTGCAAATGGAGGGAAACAGAGTTAACGTACGTAACGTGAGTAGCAGCAAACGAGGAGGTCGATAGCACAAAATTAGTAAATAATTATAATACAAGATAAAATGACAACTAATTAATAAAATTGATAAAGAGAGCATCAGAGGAAAACCACACTATGAACAATTGATCAATGGTACTACACTATAAAGCGATACAAAATAAATATCTAGTAACGAATAGTGGTATTTCCATACACTGCGTTTCACTTGCGTTACTTGGGCCCAGCTAAGGAACTACCGACGAGACATAACGTCCGCACAGTATTGCGCGGAAGTAATTCGATTACATCCTATTCTGAAATGCCGAGTTTTCTTCTTTGCTGTTACTAGCACTAGGTTAATCAAGAGGCTTTTCAAGTAGCAGTAGGCAAAACGGGCATATAGACGGCCCATAGATTTATTAGCTGCATCTAACATTAGCTCGCTTTTGATTTATACGATGCTTACAGGAACGGAGAGGGTGTCTGAATAAGAAAGGTAGTGGATGTGGTGGCATTAAAGCAGGATTTCGCTGTTGGGTTATCGTTTACTCCTACCTTAACGCAAGAGAGATCGTGTCAGTCTGCTCAGCAATTAAAAAATAAACTCGTCGTCGTCGTCAAGCTAAGACGAGCTAAAGATATTACTCATTCTTTAGGCGCTGCAGCTCTCGGTTTTCCCGTAGTCGCTTCAGTTTCCGCTTTAGCGCCACCACACCTAAAAAAGCGAGTAACCCAATCACTTTGAGTATGATCATTACGACAAGCTGAACCGTGCAATGTTACTTACATTTTATAGTCTGAAATGCGGTAGCTTGCGCGCTTGCGCTATCGTTGGTATGGGTCGGGTGCATGTTTTCCTTGCTGTAAAGCAACCAAATTCATTTCAATGGTTATCATTTAAACCCAGAAGCAGTTGTTATACTCACGAAAGGTGAAGCTTCAGTTCGTAAAACGCATGCTGCAAGTTACGAAAGTGCCGAAAGCGTTGCCAATCGTCTGACAATATGCAGCGCACGGCTGAAGCACCACCAGCACAGTCGTACGGGTACGTATGGTAAATTTTGTGGTACAGGAGCTTCAGTAGCGGTGAGTTCCAAATACAAGAGCAGTACCAGAACCAAAACCATACTTTCAACGGAAAATGATCCTTACGGGCGTTCAGCGTCGGTATGAGGAATTCGAACGGAAGAAGGTTCAGGAAAAGATAACACCTGAGCAGTCAGAATCGGAAACATATTGTTATTAACATTACACCCCTCCAGTGGCCGGTTGCTATCGGATTCCTTCTGCTTACCAGGTGCATATCTTTACCGTGACTACAAGCGTAAGGTGTGTATGGGCTGCCGCGTCCATCTGACTAGAACACAGCAGCAACGATTCCCGGCAGGCGCGGTACATGGCCACGTAAAAGCTAAGCAGCATGCTGTAGGCCTCTAGGCGAAGCGAAAGGCAACTCATTAGCAGCGTACCATAAAGCGCATTTGAGAATGCCTCCGAGTAGTCGCACTTGGATAGATGGAGCACCACAGAGACCACCTCGAAAGAGACCAGGACTAATGTAATGACCTCAAATTTACCAGCGTCACAGGTGCTGGCAAAGATAACATTGTTGTACTGGGGAAAGTATTTGTTACTGGCGTCTTCAGGCCGGATCAGTAATATGCGATACAGCGTCAGGAACAGCATTGCTGTTGCGTTGAAGCATATGTTCCATAGATACTGCGTTATCTGGGAAAAGTTCCGGCCCTGCAGTCGGCCCAACCGTAATAAACCCTTTAAATAGAAGAAAAACAAACCCATTAAAACAATTAATGAAAAATATTCCAGGACGCTATTCGCCGTTGTGCCGTACCTTCAAGAGCCGCGTGAAGTATAGAAACACTACACCAAACAAGCAGCTTAGCCAAAAAATACTATTCAACGCACTTCGTAAGCTGTTATCTTGGGAAACGAGAAAGGAACCAAAGTACTTTAAGCGAAACAAACATTCGAGAAGAAACATTCTCCGGCTGCGGCGGTGGGTCGGTTGGTTTGTTTACACTCTAATCTAGCACAGCGATCATCACCTAAACATCGAATAGGAAGTTCGTTTTTGGTTTAGCAGGAGAAATTTGGCCAGCTGTGTGTGCCCCACTTGTAGCGCTATCGGTAAAAAGAACATTGATTCTTAAAACACATCGTGAATGCCTTGAATTCTAATTCTCGGCCCTACACTCAAATCCATGTAGTTTTGTGTAAAGTACACCAAACGTAGACGAAAATGCTTTTTCTCACTCACTCTCTCCTACAGGAAATCGGGCAGAGTGAAATAAAAAAACTGGCTGAGATTATGACGATCGAGCAGTTGCAGTCGGCGAGAGAAACTGCACGATTGTCAAAATCTCGAGCAATTTTTCACCAATTCGAGCACAAATTTTGCTCCGTTTGGTTTATATTGGTCCGGTTCTGCTCCCAGCAGCCTTTAAACGATGATTTTCCGCTGTTTTTCTAGTTAGCCCATGGTTTTGGATAGAAATTACGTTCCCTACATACAGGAACTCGTTTTGGTGACTTCATCTGTTTCTTTAATACACTTTGAGCGTTGCACAGAATCACAGCTCGTGGAAATATATTTCCCTTCGGGAACGTCATTACTTGCGGCATGGGGATTTTAAATTATTTGTGAACATCCCTACCAACAGACAGGCCTAAATAACACCTGAGTGGGCATTTTTTCTCGTTTGAACGAAGGAAACAGGACGATCGTCCGATCGTCCGATCGTCCGATCAAAATTCAAGATTCTCGCTCATCTATCTAATATAGGACCTTCTAGTAAAGATAGAGAGCAAGGACGGCAAAAACGCTCCCGTGCGATTCAGCAGCTAGATCGAACGATGCGATTTGACGATCCAGATCTGAGAGTCCTGGCTTTACATACTGAGTTTACGTTTCATCTGTCGCAGGATTATGAAAGCGATTTCACGGCCACGAAGCGGTTGAATTTTAAAATTTATAATTTCCAGATTAATAAACGAATACACTCGTTTGCATCGAATTTGCACCCATCTATAACTTTTAACACATTCAAATACGCAACCTTTTTTCAATTGATACATAATATATATATGTATATACATATATATTTAAATATATATATTTAAAAAATACACTCAAATACAAACACGTAGAAGCAATGGTAGATTTTGGTTTGCTTTGTTTCGATTCACAGCCCCAACACACACGTTCCTCGATCGTTCCTCCCAACACACACGTTCGTTCCACACAGTCTTCCTCATCCAGCTACAGAAATTTTTCCACATACGCTCCACTATTCATGCTTTGTTTAGTTTTGGGATCGAAGAGTACCGAGTGACGGTACGCTTAGAAGCGTAAAAACGAATAATATTTAAACAGGATGAGGTGTTGGGTCCAAAACATTTGGAAACATCAGCATTAACCGGTTGGTATTGTTGCTGGATGTGCTTCTTATATGTTAGGCGCATCCATGGCACAAATTATCGTTTTCATGACAGCGGCTGCGGCAAGAGCGGCATGGTTTTGCCACTTCTTAGACGTCGTACCATCCTTGTAGTCCGAGATGCCCTTCACTAGGATGAAGCTGTCGCGGCAGTTGCCCACAATGCTGTCGAGCACGGAGTTCATCTCGACATCGGTTGCCAGTAGACCGTGCGCCTGTGCATACTCCGTGCGAGCACTGTCCGAACGGACGAGATCATAGCCGGATCCGATCGGACCTAAGTGGAGTCGTGATTGGGTACCGCTGTCCACCCCATCTACAGCTTCCTCCTGCAATGCCATCGGGTGGGCAACCTGGATAACGTCCTTGTTTCCAATGTTCATGTACAGCTTGTCGGTGCTCGGGTCCGGTCGCGAGAAATCATTTTCACTCCGGCCACTCAAATGTAGCAACCCTTCGCGTGCGTAGTCGACCCACGGTTTTCTCGTGTCACCATTGCTGTTCACCAGGGATCGGCCAATCGCCTGCAAATCATCATTCTTCGGGTAGTACTTCTTCACGTCTCCTTGATTGTTGTAGACGTAGCAGTATAACTTCTGGGATGATTGTGCGCCAAGGGCGTTCGAATCGGCAGCCGGCGAGGCGGCAATAACCACATCTCCTAGTCGCACGTGCTTACGGTAGTCCGTGTAATGCGGGACACCCCCCGCTACCCCCACGATGAACACGTAGTCTACCTTCTGGAATGTACCCAGCAGACGCGTTGTCGTATTACCAGCGGCTGTCATAGCCTCTCGCGTGCTGCCGACGGATGGTAACTTAGTGCTCACGATCCGATGTGCCCCAATGCTGCCGAGCGTGTACACGTTGGATTCTCCTGGAGATAGTTGATAAAACAGAATAAATAATACAATCAAGCAATGATTTCTATTCTGATGAGGTGTTTAAAATCTCGGTGCATGGTCAATTATGAAAACACAAGCAAAACGAACAAAAAAAAACACAAATGAGTATCAAGTGAACAGAAAACCTGCTCCGTGAATCGTGGAAGGAAAAAAAACTTAAAAATGTTGCCAAATGCTTGCCACTAATGGAAACCGCTACACGGACACCATTTCCGGAGCACTGAACATTAATAGAATACCTTCACCGATCCCCAGTAGGACGACAATCTCATTTCGACAGTACGACGACTTTAAATAATAAGCCTAACAAGCCGCTAGCTATAAACCCTGCACCATGCGGCTTCTAAAAGCACTGTACAGCATTATTGCTATATAGTTGATATACCATTCTTTTACTATGCTGTGGAAAAACACCTTACAAAATACGTAGACAAACACACAAACATACACAGAGTGATCGTAATCTAGCAATGGGGCACTTTTCTCAACTTCCACCCAGCCATTTTTTATCTTACCAAACCGATTCATTCTTCGCCTTGGCTGCTCCTGACCGTTAATTGACTTTTCGGGACTATGGCCTAATAAACCGCAACGACGACGGTACATCGCAGTGTTAGATATCGAGAAAGTATGAGTATCATGTAAGTCAATATTCATAGGGAAATCAGAGCTCCAAGAAGCCCAATGAAACTGGAGAGAATGTTAAGTTAAAGACGCGCCGCACAATTCGGAATACAATCAAACTACCAAAGAAGCATATCATGCTGCTTTCTGCGGTCGCATGTCAAGTATACACACGCTATGCTCCACGGTACGTGGCACCCACTCCATCCGACTTCGCTGCCACTTACCAACAGTTGTGTAGCGCACGAACGTTTCCTTGTTCTCTATCATCGCATCGACTGCTAGCTTCTCGCAGTACTGTGCCGTGATGATGGCAATCGTTGGCTGGTTGTTAGAGGTGATCGTTGGCATTTGCTTGACAATTTTGATTTCCTGGTCGTCATGGTGTATGCGGGTGTATGAGTTGTACTCCATCGATTTAATCAGCCCGCGCTCCTTCAGTAGCAGGATGATTTCTAAAACTTCCGCCTCATCCCAGCCATAATCCCTGTGAAATATGGAACAAGTAGTCAACCAGGTTAGCCTCATTTTTACATCGACAAGCAGACAAAGAGAGAGAGAGAGAACATACTTCGCCAAATCTTCCGGCGTAATAGGGTTCGGGTAGGCCTGCTCGATTAGCTCTAAGATTTTCACCGGCGTCAGCGGTACCACTTCGAACTGCATATCCTCGTAAGACACTGTAAATCGAAGAAAGAAATATAAAAATATAAAAATATAATAATATATGGCGTTGGTACAAACGTGTTAATGTTCACGCACACACGGTCATATTAATCGTTTCAATACATGGAACGGCGGACGGTCGTACATGTTTGCCAAAATACGATTAAATTTGGTTAAATAAAATTACAAAGATGAACAAAGAGAAGCAACAATAAACACTACACGCACTCTACAACCTCCTTACACGGCTATGGCATGTCCTGAAGTTAAACTCTCTTTATTGACAATAATTTACTTTTGGATTATCAGAGTTGGCTAATGGCCGACGCATTATGTTGAAATATACACATTTCTTCCCAGAAATGCATTCCACAGAGCGTCTGGGTTGGAACTCCTTCACATAACTATTGTTTTTCCAAATGGTCACCAAGGTTATAGTTGATGCGAGTTTTATCCTTTTTTTGATCGAGTTTTTGATTGTTTAGGTTTGCTGGGCCGTGCTTGCCCTCGATCCAAAAGGGCTGACTACAACTACTAGGAGACAACAGCTACGAACATTCGAGGTCTAACAAGCACATTAGTATAGACGACCACGCCGATGCTTACAACCGGGTTAGCAGGGGAAGGTCAGCGAGCAGACATAGGTGGTAAGGAAGGACGAGGGTCGACAGGGTGGTAGAAAACGGGGGACAAACTTATTAAAGGTGGATCGCGGAATTCGCTTAGCGGGCAGCCAGTGTCATCGTTAGTTCGCGGTTGTAATTATCGATCCAAAAACGTTTCATTAGTGTTTCACCGCTAACGACGACACAATTACTACCTCCTATCATATTGTGATCGTCTTCGTTCCCGTAGCATTCGTGCTGGTGCTGATGTTGCTGTTGCTGGCGCTGTTGATAGTCGTGGGCAGGGGTAACGTGTATGCTGTTGCCACTAGAATGGTCTTCACCTTCACCACCACCGCCATCACCACCACTGCCACCACCATCCCCAAAATCATCACCATCAACCCGACCGACGTTGGGCCCTTTTTGGTTATTATTCCTATCGAGTTTGTGGCAGTTGCCATAGCAAAAGATCACATGACCGGGACGAGCTTGAGATGAGAGGGAGGAGATGGGATTGTGATAGAGATACGGGTATGACGGGTTCTGATGAGAAGAAGAAAAAACTAAAGACGACCACGGAATGCAAAAACCAACGAAAGCAAAGGACCGTGCTGCTCCGTGACCGAGAGAAAAAAAAGGTTTCCTTATTCTATTCGGATTTTGACAAGAAAAAATTAATAGAAATTTTTTGCAGTACAATCCGCATCCGGCGCTACTTACGTGGTCGTGACGGGGGGGCCGACGTCTGCTCCAGCATTCGCAGCTCCACCTCGATCGCCTGCAGCTCGTTGTAACCCTTTTGCAGTAGTTTCATAAGCTTCTTAATGAATCCAACGTAATCTGCGCAATGAGGAAGAGAAGAGAAATTAGAACGAACACTCCAGACAAACCGGGGGCGCCGAGTGTGTGCTGTGCTGTCTGCTGCTTCGTACCTCTCGGGAACTCCTTGGGGCTGACGAGCTCGCGGAAAAAGTCTTGCGCTACTTGGGCCTGCACCTCGTCCGAGGTTAGCCACGGCCGGAACCAGAACTTGATGCGACGCGACTCCTGCGTGTGCTGCCCAGTGTTGGCGCTGACGAGAAACACCCGAAACTCCAGCATCAGATGCGCCGGTTCCCGTGCGCTGGCCGCTTTACCTAGGAATGGAAAGAATGGCTTACGTTAGCCTTCGAGAGCGCGAGGGAATCGGTAGCGCGATGTACAGACACACCTGCGTCCGCGGTCGTCGTATCCTTGTTGATGATGATACCGCGATGATCGCCGCCGGCCACGTGCGTCCGATCGCCGACGGCCTGCACGAGCTTGCGCTCGATCATCAGCACCGTGGAGGTGTTCGTCTTGCCCAGCGGTGTCATCACAACCTGTTCTTCGTCCAGCGTCCGGGGCGCTACTGCGACCGTACCGTCGTCCTTGGTGCCGTTCGCCCAGCTACCTGTCGTCGGTGCCGGGATTGTCGCGCTCGTGCCCATCGATTCGCCAGCACTCTGTTTCGTGGGTTTCGGGGGAGGTGGCGGTGGCGGTAGCCCCTCATTTCGTGGCGTTACTGCGAACTGCATCCTGGACGGGGGGGGGGGGGGGGGCTTGTTTTATCTATAATATTCGCTGCGGGTGAAAGGGAGACAGGGTGGTACAAGCAAATAGGAAACCCGTTATCGATCTGCTCTCTTTTCCCCATTGCCCAGTGGCACCCCTGGCACCATTTCGCACGCGACATCGCGCTCTCGTGCGAAGTTGGCGAACTGTGGAAATTTTGGGCCGAAAAGAAGGTACCGCGGTTCGTTCGGGACCGCGGCGTGCGTGACGCTTGATCCAGATGTGCATTTACACAAATCCACGACAAGCGCGATTCCCATCAATCGCCTCTACAACTGCTTGCTTCTCCGCAGGCAGCCAGGCAGGCGAAACTCCTGTACGCCGCGCATCGACATCGATTTGCGACCAATTTGCCCCCCCCCCCTCGGTTTGTACGGAATTGTTATAAGCCCCGGTCACGAAACGTGGTTCCACTGGGCTGGCTGGATTGGCGTTTCGTAGCACAGCAACATATTAGTGCGGCTGAACGTTTTACAGCGAAAACTAGGCCACCGAATCTGAATTTCCTCCAAGAATAGCGAAGAAGTTTCGCTTTTGGTACAATGTCTTGGAACATCTTGGAGTAGAGAGTGAATCCGGGGCGTCACGTACAGTTGCTAGCCAGCAGTGAAGGACGCAGAACGCGAGAGGACACGCTGATTAATACAAATAATGTTATAATGGAAGCTAGAAAAACCGACACACACAAACAGCAGCAGCAGTAAGAGATCTGGGCTGGTCTACGATTATTGTCTCTTTGCATTGGCCATTGGTTGGTCCTACACTAGTACGTAGCACGGCGCTCGGTAGGGAGCGCCCATATCAATAATATTTCCATGTTTGTTGTTTAAGTAGACCAACGAGAAAGGGTCGGCGATGGCGGATCTATTTGAAAGACGAAAGGCCATGGCCCGTACTCGCGTCCATCGGTAATATGATAGCGACACCCGCGCTCTCCTGTTACTGCGCCGAGCCGTACGGATCGTCCAATGTGCCCACATGTTAGGATAGGATGATTGTATAGCAGCTCCCCTCCCCACCCCCGGCGTTGACTTCCGCATGACCGGAACGCAGGAAACACACGCGCTGACAGGGACAGGGCTCGGGCTCGTGGCGCTTGCCAGTGCCGGTAGTGCGACAATTTATGCGCGACGAGCAATCAGGTTGCTGGCGACCAGGCGTACCGTGAAGTCTTGTGCGAAGGCCGGTGGTTTTTGTTAACCCCCCCCCCCCCCCCAAAAAAAAAACCTCTATTGTCGTTTTAGGGGATAGCTTCAGATGTGACGACCACAATTGTATGTGGCGACGGGGGATTTCAGAGTTCATTCAGCAACGGTACACCGGTTGAACATAAAACTGAGGAGAAAAAAACAGTCTGGTAAACGCGGCCACCAGGGCGGTCGGAGGGAGTTAGTAGCAATGTGTAAAAGCCATTCTGTTGGAGAAGTAAACGACGACGACGACGACGACGACGATGAAGAAGACGGAAAAGCAGCGTAGAAGAACAGTAAAAACAAATACAGCATGCAACCATGTCGCTGCTGGCAACAAGCAGTGTTACAGTCACTGCTTTAGATACCCAGCCACAACCACAAGTTGACACACACCAGGGTCTGGCCATCTCTTCACGCAGACCAGATTTACCAACATGACGTCATGACGTAGTGGGGGGGGGGGGTCCCAACAAACAAACAAATAAACAAACAACCGTGACTGAGAGTCCTGGGCCGCGGCTGCTAGTGGAGCACGATCATTCGATCAGCCACAGCAAACAACAGTGTAAACTAGGGAAGTGTTCGCAATGAGCACGCATGATACCCTCTTCTCCTCTCTGCCTTCTACACCGTTAATGCTCCACGAGAATCGGCCACATCCGAGCAATTCATCGTTCCCCCAACCAGTCGCGGCAGCGGAAAACGGGTTGCAAATTGACCACCGCAACCGGACACACACCGAACACACCGAACTCGCTGGCCCTGAATGATACGCTTCCCTGCCCCGTGATCCCCGTGCTGTCCCGTGTTCGCATCGCCATGACATCACCGCCATCAACCATCATCATCCATCCATCCAAGCAGCTCTGGTTTGTGACCTCATCATTTGGGTTCATCATCATTCCAGTGCCAGTGTGCAGGCTACCAATTCCAGCACCGCACGAGGGTATGAGGAGGGAAAGAAGTTGGGGTGTGATAAAACAGTTTCCAGCAGACCTGGGGCGCTCTGCAACCCTGTTGTTGACTATCGGTGCGGCTCCACAGACAACCGGGGCCAACTGCGCGGCTTGTGCGTTACTCAAGCAGCGGTGGCATGGCACGGCCACTGGTTCAAGTGAATTAAAAACGAAATCAAAATGATGCTGTTGTTGTTGTTGTTGCGTGGCAGTAAGGTAAGGCCGCACGCCAGCATCAGGGACCCAGCATCACAGCAGGGTAAGGTGATTTCCTATTTAAATATTCAATGAATGGCACCGGTTCGCCGTGCGTGCGTGACTGGTTCGACCTGGCGTCGGCCATGCCCCCGCCACACACCACTCTAGATGTCAACCTTGAATGCCTAGTGCACACGCTCAACGCTCCACAGAAAGGTCTTGGCCGCCGGTGGGAACCGAGTAGTCGGGCTCGTAGGCTGCCCATCTGTGGAAATGATTTGAATGCAGCTCGTCGAGGAGATTTAATGCAGTTTGATTGTAGGTTCACCAGCAGTAGCTGGCAATTAGGTTGACGCTGATCGTCACCGTGTTTCCGGATCTTCGATGGTTTGATGGTGCGATGATTGAGGAGCAGTAATCAATGTCATGGGGAAAGGGTGTAGCATTCGTAGAAATATTGGGTTTGTTTTTTTCGTCGACCAAAAACCACCACCACCACTTCCAGTACGGAGAGCATGATAAGAGCTTCCTGCTGGCGGGCTATCTTCCTGTCGCACGCATGTAGCCTCCCTGCCGTGGAGATGCTCTTACATCGGCTTGGCGAGAACGTGGCACTCCAGCTCTTTCTCTCTCTCTCTCTCTCTCTCTCTCTCTCTCTCTCAGCTGATGAAGTAGTAAAAAAAAAAATTCCTCCGAGTCTCCTTATCAGCTTCGAACAGCGAAATTGAGAGCAACGCCTTGTCACTCTACCGTCTCTACCGCCACTGGATGATGGTGTTGGCCGACGAGGGAAGGAGAGTCGAATGGGCAGGGGGTTGCTTTTCACATTGCAACATGTGGAATTATCATTCTAGGCGCTGCTCCACTTAAACGCAGAGTTCTCTGTAAAGCAACAACCAACCCGCCACCCCGCAGATTGATTGGATGCGTGATTTCATGATCCGATGATCCGTTTGCGTCGGACGATACGGACAAACCCTCTGCTCCAGCACACCATCCAGCTACTGGCCCCGTTCGCCTCTGCCAGCCCATAAATCCGAAGATGACCCGGATCGCTGCCAGCAAGCACAGGCAGAACATTACACGTTTGATCTAAAAATAAGCCGCCGAAATTGGTGCATCGGCTGTGTGTGCTCACGCTCACTAAATGGATCATTGGACGCAGGTTCCCTCCCATTGCAGGCCACTCTGTCCCGCTCTTTTGGATCTATATAAGTTTTGTACAGACGCCAACGCTTTCGCGTAGCAGTAGCAGAAGCGTCTGCTGAGTCTGCTGAGCGCAGCGGGTTTGGATTCGAATTGCAAAACAAACACTCGTTCGAATGGAAAAGCGCGGCGTGTCAAGGGAGGGAGGATCATTTTCCGCCCACTAAGGTTGCTCAATGCGTACTACGAATGTCCAATGCGTGCACACGTTTAGCAAATGAAAACGGACTCCCGAGGGCGCAAACAGTAATGCAGCAACCCCGGCCTTTTCCCTGTTTTGGTCCGGGTTCGGGATCGGCTTGACAAACGGTTGGCTGCTGGCTGATACAATGATGAAAGTATCGTGTATGTGTGTGTGTGCGTGTGCGTGCAAAATGCACAACCGAAAGTCAGTAGGATTCGTGCTAGATGCTGTCCCTGCCCGCTGCACAGACCCTTAGCGACTGTTAGCGACCCTTGAGGGTTTCGGATCAGCATCACGCCACAGTACCAAGTGCGCAAACGACTGGTGGCCTTGCGTTTAGGGAAGCCCTTCTCTGAAGGTTGTCCCTTCCCTTCCCTGAATGCTCTGAATCCCCTGCAAACCCTAGCCCGCTGCGATGCGAAGATGCTTTTGTTGGAGTCCGGCATAACAACAGCTGCTCAGAGATGCGGGCTACACCTTTACTTCCCACCCACTCCACCCGTGCACACGTAATGCACGCGGCCACCTCCTGAACCTGATGGCGATCGCGCCCGAAAAAACCCGGAACACGCGGAACAGTAGATTGTACACGCTATCCACCAACAACACTCACCAACACTGATCAAGCGATTCGCGAAGCGCAGCAGGCGCTGATAAAGGGTTGCGCCCGCGATTAGTGATTAATATCTACAACGGATGCACGGGAGAATTCGTGGAACAGGTTGGAACTTGTGATTGTTAATGAATTACGCACGAACGATCGCACTAGGTGTAAAGTTCGAGCGCGCGCGCGCATGTACCGAAGCGCCACACTTCAGGCAATAGCTGCCAACTGACAAAAAAAAAAACAAAACACACTCGCGTTTAACGAACAACGATTGATCCCGCGATTGATGGACCGCGGTGCTGCTGATGCTGTTGCCGCTGATGCCGTTGTCTGAATGTGGTGCGCGGCTCTCGATGGAAAAACGCACCGCGACCGCTTGACGACGCGAGAGGGTCGCGAGTGAGTGAGAGCACGAGACACGCGAACGTTTCCCGACTCACTCGCGCTCTCGCTAATGGCGGCAACCCTCGCCATCAGCGCCGAACCAAAGTACGACGCAGCAACGAGGGTGAGTTGAGCGTGGCAATGAAAAGAAGGGGAAGCGAGACCATGACGTCATAACAAAGCTTCGCTCGCGGTGAACGAGGGCCAGCGAGGCATAGCCCAACTGCCTCCTGACCGAGTCACCCGAACTGCGTGAGTCATCGGGAGCGAATGGCCAGTCTGATGCCACCTCATCTGAATGGTTCCTATCCGCGGTTGCTCATCCTACGCGGTTTGCAGAGAAAGGAGGCGGGATGACTCATCGTGGCACCGGCTAGGTGTCCTAGAAGACGGTATAACGTCACCACTGGTACCATGCCGTCATCGTTTCAGCATGCATCGTACCAAACGATGAGGCGGGCATAATGTCTGCAGCCTTGCTAAACATTACGAGTTATCTAGGCGAGCTAAATGCAAAGCGTATATATATGCGCCAAGCTAAGCGTATGATGCGTTCATATAGTAAGCATGCGTTTTATATGGATCATACGTCTCATACGCTTCGCATTTAGCTCGTCCAGAGAGCCCGTTAGAGTATTTGACTGCGTGTAGTACCCTGTTGCCACAGAACATCTACTCGGCCCAGCGAACGCTCTACAGGACTGCGCGCAGTGCAATTTCTGCCCATTAACAAAGCCGAATTCGAGTCGAGCTCGGGAAGGACGAATTCGGCCCTGTTCAGCGCTAACATGACACTTTGAGCGAAAAAAGCGATATCACCGCGA